>NC_137866.1:23803990-23988990 GCF_963924005.1 Protomyctophum bolini
TGTCCCAAACCAGCAGACATGGCTAAATATAGAGGCATTACTTTAACGTCTTTTCCTTATGTCTGTGAGTTGGGGTAAACAGAGAGCTGCCCGACATGCATTTCCAGTTTAGAGCAAATGTGCCACGTGCCACATCACCGGCTTAAAAATACATGATACATACAGTACATACATGATATTTCACACGTGTAGCACTACACTCGATGCATTAAAGTATATATCTACATGTCCGGCCCCCAGGGAATTTTTTGGGGAATCCCGTCGTGAACTGGTGTGTAGTGTGTGTACTGTAATCCTTATTTTGTTTCGTTTTCACAGGGTGGGGGGTTGCAGAAGTGGAAACCCCTGACACAGACCCCAGAACCACAAAGGTACAATCTCACCATCTCGCACTGATTTTGTCTATCTCATACCATAATGTTCATCTTTCCACCATTGTTTTGGTGAATGAAGAAAAACCAAACCTTTTTGAGAGCATCCACACCCCGGTGTCAATTTAAATAAACGTTACCTATCCATAAAGAACTAAATTCTATCGAAGCAAAGGGCCACAAATGTAAAGGCCTCTAGTCTCAGCATCCCTTGACTGAGCAATAATCAAAGTTACTTCAAGGCACTCAGTTAAACAGTAGGCTTCTATATTAATAGTCATTGTTATGTATGATATTCTCAAGGGATTTCATTAATTTTCATGTCTTCTATTGATGTACTTTCTCAGATGGCTTCTTGACGTCACTCTGTCAAACAGACCCCGTATATATTTTCTTGTTAGTTACGACGCAGAGCCTGCCGGACATAGCCGATCACTTGTTCAGTTGGAGACAACAGACATATATTGTTGAACAATTTGAGATAACGCCTTGCATGGAAGAGAGGATTATAGTGCATGCTGTGAATGTCCGGATGATTTGCTCATTCTGGCTTTGCACCGTGGAAAACGATTCGCGTTTTTTTTATTTGCACAGCAATATTCCAAACGTAGCATTTTGCACCGCCATGGTTCTGTAATATCCTTTTTTTTTTTTTTTTGTGGCTTTGCTGTCTTTATTTTATTTCGTCATGAAGGGGACTCGAACACGCGACGAGCTGCCAGGCCAAAGCCCACATGTGGCATGTGCCTGGACCACTTGGCCAGCGGGTCGCCTGTAATATCATTCAATTCATACGCAGAATAAATCCCAGATCTGATAATCCTGAAAGGTTTCCTCACCAGAAAAAATATGGAAAATGCACTCAAAAGCTCAGCAATTTATGGTGATGATTACTATGGGAGACATTTGTTCTACCATCACTGCAATCAGAATAGACCAATACAATAATCTCTTATTTGCTTTTTTGTTTTATCAGAAAGGTGGTGGTTCTGGAGAAGAAAGATGATGAGACTTTTGGTTTTGAGATCCAGGTAAGAAGACACACTCTTAAATCTTGGCCCATCATGTTCATATTTACAAATCCAAGTGACCAATGCATATGGATTTGATCTATTAAGTATTTTAATCTCATGGTGTGCATGTGTCAGTAGGGCAAAAGGTCAAATACTGTATATGTTTTAAATACTGATGGATGTTGTCCCATGACTGTGAAGACAGGGCTGTTAACTCCCAGCATCTATTTTTGAAGCTGTGTGTTTTTCTCACACGCAATCCCTTGGAATACCTGCTTTTACACTCAAGCTCCTAGGACAGACTCGGCAGACAAAAGGTTTTGCACTTTTAACTTAAATAGTGTTTTGTAATGGGTTCCCTCGCCAAAATGTCAATGTTACTGCAGTGTAGATGTATGCAGGAAATAAGGTCTGCAGTTAACAGAAGCCCAAGAGTTTAACATTGTATTCCTTCAACAATTGTATGTGCTTTTTAAAAACTTGTATTGCCTGCGTGGTTCAAAGATTTTAAAAGCTGTTGATTTCTTGTTGAACAAAATGAGTTGATACAAGTCTAATGTAAGCCCTTCCAAAACCCAATGCAACAATTCCACTGGAAATCGGCAATGGATCAGGCAACTTCCGGGATGGCAAAAAAAAACATCCCCTGTTAAATTTCCCACACCTCACTCTACTCCTTATTCTCTCTCAGGCACCTTGACACAATATATAATCAATGTTATAGGATTTAATTGATCTCATTCTTTAAATACCACACTTGATCAGAAGCCTTTTGAAACCTGAAGCAAGTTCATGTAATCACAAAATGGTCACAGTTCAGAACAAATCTATATAGTTCTATTTGAGGATTAGATTGAGGTTCCTCCCTTCCTGCATGGTTTAGGGAAGTGAGATCATCAGGGCAGGAGGACGGATGACTTTGAGTTTCCTGCTTAAATGTCTTAAATTATGTAAATCCGTCTTTTTTGTGAAATCTTAAGAATTATTTACATTTACCTAGCAGATACATATTATCGCAAAAGCACACGAAATTTTAATACTAATAACTATTATCTCAAGACAGACGGTGTCTTTGTTTTCTCGCTTTTGAAAGATCTTTAGTCAGTTTTAGTTTTTGGAAATGTTGACAATCATGTGAGTTGTGACGTTCCGGCCGGGTGCCTAATTTGACAGCATTGGGAAGTTAACTGTGCTGATATGATACTCATGACGAGAGGAAGTCTGCAGGAACCGGGCCTTCCCGATAGACTATGGTTAATGATAAAAGGAAGAACATGTATGTGTGTATCTAACAATGCACATGGTGACCAAGGAAACACAATATTAGAACTGTCAAATTTACACAAACAAAAATAGATACGAGGACGAGGGAGGCTATTGGTTTATGATGCCACAGGAGAAACGATCCCCTTGCTTTGCATGCATGTTTGCACTAGCAGCCTGCATATGATAATGAACTGATGTTATCAACCTTCCTTCTTCATATCAGAGTGAGCTAACTCACTGTACTGTACTGTGTGTGTGTGTGTGTGTGTGTGTGTGTGTGTGTGTGGGGGGTGTATCATCCCACATTGCACATCCAACAGTGCACATCAATGTGTTATCAGGGTAGCATTCTGGGGCTGTAGTTCCTCAATTGTTTATCAATTACAGTATCTTTAGAATTTGACTTTACTTACATTTTCTTATTGACATCTTGCTGCAACTTATTTTTGTAAAGCACTGTGTAACCTGGCTTCGAATAGCGCTTTATAAAGTTTCTTATTAAAAGAATATGATGTGATACTCTGCTATATAAAAGGGAAATATAGCTCATGGAATATGTTTTCTCTTTTCCAGACATTAAGTCTCTTTTTTTCCAATATGTTTCCCCTTTTCCATCCAGACATATGGATTGCATCACCAGGGCCAGAACTCAGTAGAGATGTGCACTTTTGTGTGCAAGGTGCATGATGACAGCCCTGCACAGCTAGCAGGACTAAAAATTGGTAAGTGATAGATTATAATCATGATTAGTTTTGATTGGTTGAATTATTTATTAACAGTTTGCATGGACAAGCACAGGGAAGTACAGTATAATACAAGGGCTGCTAAAAGGATGAATCCTAGTGCCCGCTGATAGGCTACTGTATAAGAGTTGTTTATTTCCCTCCTACAGTATGTAACTATACATGAAATAGCCTTTTGGAAGTCCTTAAAATACACACCAGGGGGAAAGGAGAAGTTTTGAAACAGGGTTTCCCTTTACGTCAGTCAGTCTGCTGTTTAAGGAAGTACACACATGACTCTGTGTACTTATTTTCCAGTCGGTGTACTCTTACACAGGATGCATCATGATGACTGTGCCATATCTAGTATATAAAATCCTCAGTGTTAATGTAACACTGAGAGTGTATGCTTAGCATTTTGGGGTGCATACTTAGTTTAGACTAGTCATTGGTTAGACATAAGGGTTGGGAGAGGGTTAAGGTTAGGTTTAGGTGTGCTGCCCCGTGGGAGGTTAGGGTGAGGGTTTAGAAACCAGGGCACATGTTCAGGGGGGGAGGTGGGGCTGGGGGGATAGCGTGTATCTCCACATGCATTCTGTGCCCCTAGTGAGACCCTTCACCGTCAGCTGAAAAGAAGATGGTGGCTTGACGACCCGGGTATCGGAGGAGACCCGAGGCTATCTTCACCCTCTCAATGGCTTACCTCTGAGATCTCTGTTATTGAAAACTTTCAATAAAAAGATTTTGAAAAACATAAATAAAGAACATAGTGTAGAAACATAGTATGCAGACCACAACAGGATTTTCCTTGATGCTCCTTGCCATGCATTAGGATCCTGCAAACTCACAGTGCTTTACCTCGTGCTTTACCCCCATTAAAACTGACACCAGGAGTGAAAAGGGGCATTACAAACTATAAGAAGGTAATCATTATTAACAAAGCAGGCAGAAAATAAAATATATATATACTCGCCTAGAAATATCACTACGGTAGTAACCCTAAAGGAAATCTGACATATGTTTAATAATGGATTGTCCCTCCCCCTTGCGCTTGAAGTATAGGATAATTATAATTTAATTCAAATTGATCTATTAAATCAATTAAGTTTGATTAACTTTTGCAGGCCTAGTTGAAAGTGTTTACGTTATACTTTATTGATCGCCGTGGGGAAATTGTTCCCCTGCCTGTGCCTGGGGGGACCACCAATACCTTGCTCAAGGGCACTGATAGGTTTATGTGCCTATTGCCTAACATGCATTTATTTTGGTGTTGTGGGTAAACTGGCGTGAATATGGGGAGAACATGCAAATACTACACAGAATGTCCCCAGTCAGGTTTGAATTAATTTGATGTTTACCACTGAGCCACCTTACTGTTTGGCGGGTCGCTGCCCTGTTCAAAGACACTTGAACAAATAATTATTGAGGAGGGTTTTTGACAGGGCCTCAACAAACCTTTAGACTTGCAGTTAATGAGTCATAAACGGAAGGCGAGTTTGAAGATGGGCCGCTTATTATGTCTCATTGAGTTTCACTTCCTACTTTCCGCTCCCTTTGTCATGCTGGCCTGAACCAGATGAATTCATCTCACGCGGGAGAATGGGGCGGTGCTTTTTTGAAAGGGATTAAAATACTTTTGTATACTGTGCTTTATAGTCTCACAGTTTACCAGCCATTAAACATGAGAGTTCCGAGTTCCGACCCCATCCAAAACCAATTCGGTATGGTTCTCGGTAGAGGCTCATCTCAGTGTGATTATAATAGAAATAACAGATGTGAGTCAGATGTGGAAACAGAAATAGAACAGAGGGGTCCATGGTATCGTCAACTTCAGAAGTTGATGGAGAATGTAAAGCAGCACCGTGATCAAGCATCACGGCTTATTCTGAAGGATATGACTGTTTTTACAACATGTGTGCAACATACTGTATGAGCCGCAGGAACTAAAGGAAGAAATTCTCTGATTGATTCGCAAACCATTAACCACTTGAACCCATGTATACCTTGTTGACTGAGGTCCACCAGGGCTTTAAAACCCATTTTGACCTGAGATCAGATTCTAAAAATGTCTTCTACATCCTGACAGTTTTCTGAAAAAGCTATGTTTCTAACTTTCTATGTCCGTCGTTCTTCGATTAAAAAAAAATAGCAGACCTATACAAGCTCATAGCGCGCCACTCGGTGGCGAGCTATGAGTTTGTAGATCTGCTATTTTTCAATAGCTAAAGCATAAGATAATGCTAATACCAAAAGGGGTTCCCGCCCAAAATGGGTTAAACTCGCCACCCCTCTGTTTCTTCCTCTACACCAAATCTCTCAGGTGAAAAGGGCCTACTTGCAAGCCTACCTCACAGGTACCTACAAGGGTACCTGTAAGCCTTGGGTACCTACACATATATCTACTGTACATATCTACAAGGGGACTACCCTCGTAGATATGCTTTTTTTTTTTTGTATATATTTTTTATCCCACGATTTTGTAACCCATTTTTCACCCCTGTGTCAATCATCTACTGTGATCCTGGGCTCTACACACCCTCCGCCAACCTGGGGAGAGCAACGGACTTAACCTTCATGCTTGAGTGTCCAAGTTGCTCCTTTACACCTGACAGGGGGGAGTTTCCCTGGTTGGACGTAGCGCGTGAAAGGAACACGTTATTCCAACCAGTTCCTTTCCCCTCCATCAGGCGCCCCGGCTGGCCAGGGGGAGGCAGTTTAGAGACCAGGATTACTGCATGTTTTTGTGAGGGTACCTTGTAGATATGCTGTTTTCGCAGCATGCGTGCCTATTATGAAATACCCAGAACGGGGACACCAAGGCTCATGTGGTTAACCGATATGGGGATGGAAACGGCTTTCGTTGGCTACTACTGAGTGAAACGAAGCCACGATGGAAGGCTGTACATCTGCTGTCTATTTAACACATGTGGTGTTTGCGTGCACAGGGGACACCATCGCGAGTGTCAACGAGGCCACAGTGGAGGGGTTTCGGCACAAAGACATTGTTCAGCTCATCAGGGCTTGTGGCAGTACAATACGGTAAGAAACGTGCACATTTTGGAACAAAGCGCTTGTGGATGGTTGGGGGAAAAAACATGGAAAGATTGTGATAACAGAATCATTAAAAAGACACTATCACGCTTTTGATGTGTGTTCAGTTAATTGTGTGTGTGTGTGTGTGTGTGTGTGTGTGTGTGTGTGTGTGTGTGTGTGTGTGTTTGTGATAACAGAATCATTAAAAAGACACTATCACGCTTTTGATGCGGTTAATTCTGTGTGTGTGTGTGTGTGTGTGTGTGTGTGTGTGTGTGTGTGTGTGAGAGAGAAACAGGATTCACCATTATCTAAAGGATCTGGGGTTTGGCCCATGTTGGACCATCTTGTCTTGCATGTCTGAAATGTTTTCCACTGTCTTGAGGTTTCCTAGTTGTCTATCAGCTACGGTTGTGTGACAAAGCCTTTCATTCTTTTGAAAAAGCCAAGCTCTTAGAAACAAACGTTTGTTTTCATATACAATACAAAGCCACGTTTTCCTCTTCACATGATGTTAATATTGTATATTTCATGGTGACCATATCCGATATTTGACAGCATTTTAATTAGTTATTAAACATTTTCAGTTCATTAGTTTTAAATTGATTGATACATTTTATTCTCATGTACATAGTTAGTTCCCCACATCTCTAATGTCAACGTATGCTTCCAGTTTCTGCCTTGTGGCTGAACTGAAAGGTATACCAGATCATTTGCTTTGTTCAGAGCCCATCATTTAACTTATTTGACCATCAAAAGCTTTGACTATAATTTATGGCATCTATGTATCCCAACTGCAAGTGTAGAATATTGTTCACAGTACTAGAGTTTGCAAAAATAGTGTGCACATAGGGTGTTTACGTAATTGCAACCACATTTCCCCCTCACACTGACTCATTCTCAGACGTAACACTTATGCTTGTAAAAGATCAAAAGGGCAATTAGTGAGGCCCGTTCATAAGCTTTGAATGCTACTGCTTAAACAGTGAGGTTAACCGCATCACAGTACCACTATGTGCATCCTTTTACAGCTGAGCTGACATCAAATTATTCCCACCACCACTTTTACAAGTACTTCGTAAATGGGGATATTAAGTAACTGTTCAAGTGAAAACGAGCTCTATAAAAATGGGGCAAATGTTCAGTCATGTGATTTTAAAAGAGAATTCTCAAGTGTCAGAGTGGAAATAGTATATGTCCTTTATTCCCCCCCCCCACTTGTAAACCCTTGAGACCAGACCCATTCCCGTCTGGGTTTCATGAAAAGAACCCTTCATATGGTTACTCTAGATTCCTCAGCCCTCTTAATTGCCATATGTTGTGTGTTTTATTACTACTTCCTGTAATGCTTATTCTTATTAATTCTACTGCTTTCTGCTGCCCCCCGTTTTTAGGCTGGAGACGGTTTTCAGCGACTCCATCCGAAAAGAGGAGCTAGAAGCACGGCTGCAGTATCTGAAGGTAAACGACTTGCTCAAACCTGCACCACCATCACACCACACTGGAGTGGAACACTGTTTTTATGGCCAGTTCTCTCTGGGTCGACGTAGATGTGTTGTCCTGCAGCCTCACACAGGCCAGACAGAGAGTATACAGAGGTCTATACCACCATGTTGCTTGCCACATATAGACGGCATTCCCCCTCTCTCCACCTGTTTCCCCAAACTGCACCACCTGTTGCATGCGCTGTATCTCTCCAGCATGCAACACTGATGGCTGTGTGTGCTTGGGAGGACAAAAACGGCACATTCTTGCACATGGCTGTTAAAAAGCACTTGGTAGAGTGCCCCCCCTCCCCTCCCCAAGATTACAGCAGCTGTCTCCAGCATAATCCATAATGGCCTTGTGTCTGGAAGTACATACTGCTGGCAACGTACTGTATTTGGATTGCACTAAAGGACATAGTGCCTGAAAAAATTGAAAGACGCAGTGCCATGATTTTGGTACCTTTTTCTTTTAAACATTTTCTTTCATAAGAAGTTGGCATTACCTACAGTATTATTTGGACCGTCTTTGTTTAAGATGTGTGAGGATGCCTGTATATTTTTGCTTTCACATTGTGAGATGAGGCTTCTCTGTCAAATGAACTGTTGGATGTGTCCACAGAAATAGAGGTTTTTAAGAAGAGAAAAAAATCTATAATGGTAATACCCATTATCAAGGAAAAAACTTTAACTAATAAGTTAGTAGGTGATGCCACTCAAAGCATTTAACTTGCGATCATGCCATTTTCATGCATTTCTAGATGACGTGTTGCGGTTTATAGTGGATTTCCTTCTATGATCATTTCAAAATGTGTCTTTGTTTTGTTTCCAGCAAACCCTGACTGAAAAGTGGGACGAATACAGATCGTTGATGATGCAGGAGCAGAGACTGGTTCATGGTACGTCATGTGGTTTTAAATCTGTGCTCATGTTTGAACTCACCGGAGAAAATCAAGATCCCACCATTCTTGAAGGGCAGTGGTGTAATGGTGTTTTTCTTTTTTTCTGTGGTACGGCATTATAATGAGTCCCCCGCACGCGCATGTATGTCATGTGCGATATCCTAGTAGTGTATGAGCGTTTTAGACACAGTTAAAACTGTTGTTATGCAAAGTAGCAATTTGATTTGGGTACTTGACACGTCGTGAATCAAGTGGGGCGTGCTCACCACCAGTAAACCTGTTATGCAAGTAACCCACTTACCCACTGTCTGGGTAGCCTACATGGTGCGTCTTCTATTGTATCTAGGCCCTATAGATACAATAGATTAATAGAAGACCCACCTAGATTCTAGGGGGATGTGTTCTAGTGTGCACGCGCGTTCACCATACCGTGCTGTACCTGCGCATGCACGTATTATTTTTTCCGTGCAACGAGCATGACACCACTGTTGAAAGGGATGAACCTTTGTAATCAATTCTACTTTGCACATCGTTGGTGTAGAATCTATTGTATCTCCATATAATATCTTTTCATAAATGAATGCTCTGTCCTGTAAAAGTAGTGAAAATGGCAGATTTAGGAGCTTGTACGTTGGCTATTTTGAAAATTGAAAATGAAAAAGTTTTAAGTAAATATAATAATTTATAAATATTTAACCAATAAAGTGTTAGCGACCTTCTGAGCAATAATAACTACATTGGATCTACTGGAGTACAGTTTACAACGACGGCAACAATATCCATGATTCCATGCCATTAAAACACATTTAGTACCGGAACTGCATCAAAATAAAGGCGCTGCTTGCGCCAGAGTAATCGCCAGAGTAGTGATCGCTTCTATTTTGAAAGCCATGAACCGGAAATACTTTCTTAAAAAAGTTGACTGACAAAGTGACCTCACAATCTCCGATCATCTTAATATATTTATATACGCTCCAAAAAGAGTTCATATTTTGCGGGAGAGACGGATGAGGAGCAGAAATGCAGCGGCAGTATATCGATCCATTCATCACCACGGAGAGCGCCCTGGATCAGGAGATACGAGTCATTCTTTCCGCCGCGCTAACATGGGAGTCAATGACAAGCTAATAGTTGCACAGAGCGTTAGCATACGGCAAGCGAAAAGCGAAATGCCAAAAAAAAAAAAAAGAATAATTCTGAATATTATCATCTCGCCCCGATCAGATAACAATAACATTCAATAACATTAACATTATAATGTTTCATTATAATGTTTCTGTCCGGCAGGCATAGTAATGAGTGACGCTTCAGTGTATGAGTCCCTGGAGTCGGCGGGAGTGTACGGCAGCCTGGGCGCCCCCAGCCCTGCTGCTCTGAGAGCCATCCGCGGCACCGGCAGCACCAGCAGCAGCGTCAGCTACCTCAGCACGGCCACAGAGGACGACCCGCTCTACCAGACCTGCCTGTACCAAGGAGAGCGCAACGTGGACCTGGAGGGCGTCGACACGGAGCAGCCGCCGAAAGAGCAACCACCGCCAGTGCAGAGGAAGCAGCGTCTACGACCAGCCAGCGAGCTCTTCATGACGGCCAAGACCCACTTGACTCGCAGCGCCAGCACACGCAGCTACTTGAGGGGGCCTTCATCGACGTCGGCCCCGGGAGAGAAGCAAGGAGGCTTTGGCTCGCTTCCGAGGAAACCCAAACAGAAAAGCTTCCGGAGGCAACTGCTCAAATTCATCCCTGGTTTGAACCGACCACTGGAAGAGGAGGAGAGCAAGCTCTGATGACCGGGGTTGCACCGAACGGACCAAAAGACTTCAAGGTTACCAATGACTGTCCGACTAACCCCCAAAGAATACAGTATAAGCAGTACCAAAGACAGATGAGAATGAGACCAAAACGCACAGCAAAATCCGGAGTGTTGATTGAATTCAGAATACTCTGAAATTGTACTTTCCGAGTTCAATCGGCCTCTTCAGTTTAGTCAACACTCCGGATTTTTGCTTACTGTGTAGCAGCACAGTTGCACCTCGCCATGTTGAAGTGCCTAGATGTAACTAGACAAACTCTGGCTGCATTATTTTGTTTGCATTGATTTAACATGCTAAACTATGTTTATTGCATAGCATCTTTGTGTTGTTGTTTAAGTTATTTATTTATTTTAACATTTCTGATTTGTGTACAGAATGAACGATTTTCTTTTTCCTTTTTTTCCCTTTTTTTTCTACTGCATGAGCCAAGCTTTATTTTGACAATTGAATAAAATACACCCATGGTGAATGTCCAAGACACCATGGCATTTTGTAAGCAATTAAATCTGGCACTCTTTTGTACTTGGGATGATTGAAATAAACTCTTTGTTTTGTCTTGCCAAAGTTACCATCCCTAAAAATAAATATGGCATTTCTGATAAGATTAGCTTATTTTCTGCAGAATATGCAAGAATAGCGGTATGTTCCAAAGGCTTCAGCTGTTTTTTTGTACAACCACATACCACCACCACCAGACTGCAAACCCT
Organism: Protomyctophum bolini; assembly: GCF_963924005.1. Classification (NCBI taxonomy): domain Eukaryota; kingdom Metazoa; phylum Chordata; class Actinopteri; order Myctophiformes; family Myctophidae; genus Protomyctophum; species Protomyctophum bolini. The sequence goes on from NC_137866.1 coordinate 23,815,300, forward strand.
GTACAAAATCTGTTCGTAATTTCCACACTTGAGTCTTTTTCTCTTTAACTAAAACCAGTGCTAGCTTGTATGCTATATCATAACACTTGGTCCCTGCCAAAACCTCGGAGGATAGTGTCAGGTTGTGGGTGTTTCAGAGGCTTTCATAAACTGAGCATCAAAAATGGTTTGCTGCTGAAATTGAGTCTGACACAGTTTATTGTCAAAAGAATGTTGAGGAATGTGCAGAGAAAGGCATGACCCGAAATTCCAAACACAACCGCCTCCTTTCAGTTCTTGCAGGCGAAACGCTTGCTCCCTCAAGCTCAACACTCCCATATATATTCCCATGGTGGGTTCTGTTGGCCAAGAGGGTGGCAGGGGGGGAGGGTGGGTGGGCTGATGCTTTAGTGTCTTTTCATTCCACGGTCACAGCTGACCCGTGAGGTCATGACGGTCACTCTCTCTGCTTCTGTTTCCGTGTCGGCATCCCTTTTGTCCACTGCCCGTCATTCACAGTTGCGTCAAGAGTGCTGTTGAGGGTGAGCGATGGCATTATGCCATGTGTTCCAGTGAGGCATATTTCAGACCTACTTTCCCTACTGGGGGTCAGAAGGACGGGTTGCCTTGGAAGCTGACGTAGAAGAGCATTCTGCACGTTGGCCTGCGCTCATGGCAAAGTCTGAGGGCAATAATTAGATGATAGTGGCGACGTAAAAACAAAGCGTGAAAGAGCCATTTAATGAATGGCTAAATGATGGAGCACACAGTTGACGCAATTAACACAGTGGGAGGTCAAATAGGGGGTTGCCAGCTAAATTACAATTGTTTGGACATCACCCCACTGTTAAAACACCACTGTTGATTCAAAGCCTAAGTGGTGAATTTGTTTTGTTTGCATACCAGTGAGTTTGGGCCTAGCCAGTCGGGGGTCATTTTAGCTTGTTTTTATTTATTTCCCATATAGTAAGCCGGTATACATGGAAACTATTATACATATATTCTGTATATTAGTAATACCCTACTGTTACCAGAATGGGAAAAAGAATACCGGTATGTGGAAAAATACATGTGCCGTGTTGCAATGGGTGTACAGATATTTGTGGCTCCTGCTGGAAATGTCCTTTTACAGTCTTGTCAGTTATGACATATGAGACCTCTGAGAGGAGGAAGTGGACACAGTTGTGCCACTGTGGCCGAGGAAGTCCAGACCAAACTGCTTACTCAAGCCTGATCAGGGCTCCAGCCGTCACGCTTTGTGACGAACTGTCTGTGCCTCCGGTCAAATAAATGGATCTGTGTTCAGAATGGGCAGATGTTTGCTTCACTATGGCCTGTGTGTAACACGAGGAAACAGTAGGAGAGTGGTCTACATTGAGCTATAAAGCCTGATTTATATTTTATCGCACAACGGTGTCGCGCCCAGCTGTACAAGCTCACAACGCATTAAATGGCTTTACTGTGCATGGTAAATACACACATCGATTGCAGATTGGTACCGGTGTTTAACACACACCCAGCTGTACAAGCTCACAACGCATTAAATGGCTTTACTGTGCATGGTAAATACACACATCGATTGCAGATTGGTACCGGTGTTTAACACACATCCTTGCAGAACAAGTAAAGCTTTTTATTTCACATATAGGAAATAGGAATATACCGTATTCTTCTATCTTATAATACAGATATGTGTGTGTGTGTGTGTGTGTGTGTGTGTGTGTGTGTGTGTGTGTGTGTGTGTGTGTGTGTGTGTGTGTGTGTGTGTGTGTGTGTGTGTGTGTGTGTGCGTGCGTGCGTGTGTGTATCACAAGCTACTCAAAAAATATTTTGCAACTTTTTCAGTATGGTGATTTTATTAAATTATTTTGAAGGTGAATATGTTTGACAATACAGTTGCGTCTAGGTAGCTCAGTCGGTAGGGCTCTTGCCTTTGGACCACAAGTTCATGGGTTCGATCCTGGGCACTGCCAACTCATCATATGAGTAAGCATGGCTTGGGTGCAGCAAGTCGTGCAATAAGTACTGGGAGCAGAGCATCCATCTCCCAGGGGTCTACCCCGCATTGTAGCGGGGACAGACCATAGATAGAGGGACAGACTCCTGTGCGTTACCGGCTGATACCGACAATAAGCAACTCCCGACCTACTTATTGTTTGACAAGAAATTGTTCCCCTGCAAAGTCTGCCTGCTGAGAAATTAACATCCTGTTCGGTTACTATGGTAACACATCCCATTCATCATCATCTCTTAATAGCTAACTCAAGTTACAAATGTATCCACCTGGAAAACCAAATATCTGCAGCTCATCCAAATCAACCTCTCCTCAAGCAAATACACGCATTCACGCGCGCGCGCGCGCACACACACACACACACACACACACACACACACACACACACACACACACACACACACACACACACACACACACACACACACACACACACATCATTCATCAGGATTTGTGAGACCTGTGGTCAATATACGGATGTGTAGTGTACAGCTGGTGTTAGTGTGTGCAACGGTCTTTCAGTCCAGTTCCTTTTTTTCAATGTGGCGTTATAATGTTTGCGCAGGCAAATGTGAGATAAGTAACCACCTGTCAACGGTCTCTCCCCCCGCCCCCCACCTCTCTCTCATGTTTGCTTCATGTCTTTGAGCACATGGAAGAGAAAGCATTATTTTGCATCTGTTGAAATACTTGAGGAAAAAGGTATTCTGCTCCACTATCACACCTAGAGGTCACTTTACTCAAATGGGAGATGATGGGACTGTTATATAACACTTAAGTTGACTCACCAAGCAGTTGTCAGACTGAAGCCAGCATGTCTGTGCAGTAAATCGACAACAAAAGCGAAAGTCTTCAGAAACAATAGCAGGAAATGACATAAGCCAATATCTTTGAACTCACTCTGGACTCGATCTCGAAGGTTTTTCCACATTACAGTAACTGAATGTGGAATATTTCACTTTCTTTGGCCTCAGCAAGCATATTCATCCTTACAGTGCAAACCCATCAGCATCTAACAAAGTATACGCTCACTCATCATACATTTGGCTGTAATCTATGCTTATGGCAGAAGAAAGAAAACAGTGACCATTACCTCTTCCTGTCTCCAGCCAGCGGAAGTGGTAAAGATCAGCCTGTTCTGAACATCAGACTTTTGTTTTTTTCAGGGGTTGTTGAACAAATAACATGCGCATGCTCAACATTTCTGTATAGTGTTATTCATGATGAAAATTACATTTCTGTAAAGTAGAGTAGAGTAGAGTGCAGGGCATTATACTAACTTCCCATCAAGTCGGCCTACATCAGCCTGGCAGGCAGACGCTCACACATGGGCAGGTTATGGAAACAGAGAGAGTCTAGGCTTGAGCGAGGAATTCTGTGAGCTGCAACCCAGTCCTGTGTTTGTCCACGAGGATAAAGGATGTTGACTCACCAGGGTTTTCCAAGAGCTAGCTCCCGGAAAGCAGGCAGGACAGAGAGCAGCTAGATACTTAACTGTACTACTGTGTTCCCAGAAAATGTTCTCAGGAAGACAACATTGTGCCCCAGTGGATTGTATAGCAAGGCAAGACCTTACTATAATCTAAGTTGAATATATAGGGTTGAAGTTTGTTTAAATCCCTATTGGTTCAAAGCATAAACTTGCCCATGGGAGAAATTGATCAGTAATATACTATTATAAATATACTATTTTGTATAAGTGTAGTAGCACTGCCCCATTAAGGGGTGAGGCCAGGTTTGAGGCCTCATGTTTGTTGGGGACCTGGAGCCTATAGTTAGTACTTAACCTAAAAACAAATGTTGATGCTTTGATAATTCATTTAGATTATGTGGGGATATATTTTAATTAGTGACATTTAATACGGTAGCCTGTTCCATTTACAGAATTCAGCAGGTGTGATGTTTTGTGAGGGGGAGCTGGGATGCTGCCGGAGTCAGTAAAGGGTGGGTTTTAAGAAGGTTTTTGACATGGGGACAACGTTAGTCAACTGGTAGCCTAATTTATCCTCTGTACTTCCAGAGCCTCCATGGTCCTTTCCTGGTTTCATTCAGTGGGAGCCTTGAGTAACGGTATATTGACTGGGTAGGTTATAGCTATACTATGCCGTACGATATGGGCTATAGCCCATGGTCCAAAATGATGGGCTATAACCCATCGTTTTTGTCAAATTGCGGAATTGCGGAAATTGCGGAAATGGTAATTGCAGAAATTGCGGAAATGGAAATTGCGGAAATTGCGGTAATTTCGGAAATTGCGGAAATGGAAATTGCGGAAATTGCAGATTTTTTTTCCATTTTTTCATTTTTTTCAAATCCTCAAAAATGATGAAAAACGGCGCGCTATAGTATGCCGTACGATATGGGCTATAGCCCATGGTCCAAAATGATGAGAAACGAGGATAACTTATTTTTTCAAAATTTCAAAAAACATGGGCTATAACCCATCGTTTTTGTCATTTCGTCATTTTTTTCAAATCTTCAAAAATGATGAAAAACGGCGCGCTATAGTATGCCGTACGATATGGGCTATAGCCCACGGTCCAAAATGATGAGAAACGAGGCTAACTTTTTTTTTCAAAATTTCAAAAAACATGGGCTATAACCCATCGTTTTTGTCATTTCGTCATTTTTTTCAAATCTTCAAAAATGATGAAAAACGGCGCGCTATAGTATGCCGTACGATATGGGCTATAGCCCACGGTCCAAAATGATGAGAAACGAGGATAACTTTTTTTTTCAAAATTTCAAAAAACATGGGCTATAACCCATCGTTTTTGTCATTTCGTCATTTTTTTCAAATCCTCAAAAATGATGAAAAACGGCGCGCTATAGTATGCCGTACGATATGGGCTATAGCCCATGGTCCAAAATGATGAGAAACGAGGATAACTTTTTTTTTCAAAATTTCAAAAAACATGGGCTATAACCCATCGTTTTTGTCATTTCGTCATTTTTTTCAAATCTTCAAAAATGATGAAAAACGGCGCGCTATAGTATGCCGTACGATATGGGCTATAGCCCACGGTCCAAAATGATGAGAAACGAGGCTAACTTTTTTTTTTCAAAATTTCAAAAAACATGGGCTATAACCCATCGTTTTTGTCATTTCGTCATTTTTTTCAAATCCTCAAAAATGATGAAAAACGGCGCGCTATAGTATGCCGTACGATATGGGCTATAGCCCACGGTCCAAAATGATGAGAAACGAGGATAACTTATTTTTTCAAAATTTCCAAAAACATGGGCTATAACCCATCGTTTTTGTCATTTCGTCATTTTTTTCAAATCTTCAAAAATGATGAAAAACGGCGCGCTATAGTATGCCGTACGATATGGGCTATAGCCCACGGTCCAAAATGATGAGAAACGAGGATAACTTATTTTTTCAAAATTTCCAAAAACATGGGCTATAACCCATCGTTTTTGTCATTTCGTCATTTTTTTCAAATCCTCAAAAATGATGAAAAACGGCGCGCTATAGTATGCCGTACGATATGGGCTATAGCCCACGGTCCAAAATGATGAGAAACGAGGATAACTTATTTTTTCAAAATTTCCAAAAACATGGGCTATAACCCATCGTTTTTGTCATTTCGTCATTTTTTTCAAATCTTCAAAAATGATGAAAAACGGCGCGCTATAGTATGCCGTACGATATGGGCTATAGCCCATGGTCCAAAATGATGAGAAACGAGGATAACTTATTTTTTCAAAATTTCAAAAAACATGGGCTATAACCCATCGTTTTTGTCATTTCGTCATTTTTTTCAAATCTTCAAAAATGATGAAAAACGAAGCGCTATAGTATGCCGTACGATATGGGCTATAGCCCATGGTCCAAAATGATGAGAAACGAGGCTAACTTTTTTTTTCAAAATTTAAAAAAACATGGGCTATAACCCATCGTTTTTGTCATTTCGTCATTTTTTTTAAATCTTCAAAAATGATGAAAAACGGCGCGCTATAGTATGCCGTACGATATGGGCTATAGCCCACGGTCCAAAATGATGAGAAACGAGGCTAACTTTTTTTTTCCAAAATTTCAAAAAACATGGGCTATAACCCATCGTTTTTGTCATTTCGTCATTTTTTTCAAATCCTCAAAAATGATGAAAAACGGCGCGCTATAGTATGCCGTACGATATGGGCTATAGCCCATGGTCCAAAATGATGAGAAACGAGGATAACTTTTTTTTTCAAAATTTCAAAAAACATGGGCTATAACCCATCGTTTTTGTCATTTTGTCATTTTTTTCAAATCTTCAAAAATGATGAAAAACGGCGCGCTATAGTATGCCGTACGATATGGGCTATAGCCCACGGTCCAAAATGATGAGAAACGAGGATAACTTATTTTTTCAAAATTTCAAAAAACATGGGCTATAACCCATCGTTTTTGTCATTTCGTCATTTTTTCAAATCTTCAAAAATGATGAAAAACGGCGCGCTATAGTATGCCGTACGATATGGGCTATAGCCCACGGTCCAAAATGATGAGAAACGAGGCTAACTTTTTTTTTCAAAATTTCAAAAAACATGGGCTATAACCCATCGTTTTTGTCATTTTGTCATTTTTTTTAAATCTTCAAAAATGATGAAAAACGGCGCGCTATAGTATGCCGTACGATATGGGCTATAGCACACGGTCCAAAATGATGAGAAACGAGGCTAACTTTTTTTTTCAAAATTTCAAAAAACATGGGCTATAACCCATCTTTTTTGTCATTTCGTCATTTTTTTCAAATCCTCAAAAATGATGAAAAACGGCGCGCTATAGTATGCCGTACGATATGGGCTATAGCCCACGGTCCAAAATGATGAGAAACGAGGCTAACTTCTTTTTTTCAAAATTTAAAAAAACATGGGCTATAACCCATCGTTTTTGTCATTTTGTCATTTTTTTCAAATCTTCAAAAATGATGAAAAACGGCGCGCTATAGTATGCCGTACGATATGGGCTATAGCCCACGGTCCAAAATGATGAGAAACGAGGCTAACTTTTTTTTTCAAAATTTAAAAAAACATGGGCTATAACCCATCGTTTTTGTCATTTCGTCATTTTTTTTAAATCTTCAAAAATGATGAAAAACGGCGCGCTATAGTATGCCGTACGATATGGGCTATAGCCCACGGTCCAAAATGATGAGAAACGAGGCTAACTTTTTTTTTTCAAAATTTCAAAAAACATGGGCTATAACCCATCGTTTTTGTCATTTCGTCATTTTTTTCAAATCCTCAAAAATGATGAAAAACGGCGCGTTATAGTATGCCGTACGATATGGGCTATAGCCCACGGTCCAAAATGATGAGAAACAAGGATAACTTATTTTTTCAAAATTTCAAAAAACATGGGCTATAACCCATCGTTTTTGTCATTTCGTCATTTTTTTCAAATCTTCAAAAATGATGAAAAACGGCGCGCTATAGTATGCCGTACGATATGGGCTATAGCCCACGGTCCAAAATGATGAGAAACGAGGATAACTTATTTTTTCAAAATTTCAAAAAACATGGGCTATAACCCATCGTTTTTGTCATTTCGTCATTTTTTCAAATCTTCAAAAATGATGAAAAACGGCGCGCTATAGTATGCCGTACGATATGGGCTATAGCCCACGGTCCAAAATGATGAGAAACGAGGCTAACTTTTTTTTTCAAAATTTCAAAAAACATGGGCTATAACCCATCGTTTTTGTCATTTTGTCATTTTTTTAAAATCTTCAAAAATGATGAAAAACGGCGCGCTATAGTATGCAGTACGATATGGGCTATAGCCCACGGTCCAAAATGATGAGAAACGAGGCTAACTTTTTTTTTTCAAAATTTCAAAAAACATGGGCTATAACCCATCTTTTTTGTCATTTCGTCATTTTTTTCAAATCCTCAAAAATGATGAAAAACGGCGCGCTATAGTATGCCGTACGATATGGGCTATAGCCCACGGTCCAAAATGATGAGAAACGAGGCTAACTTCTTTTTTTCAAAATTTCAAAAAACATGGGCTATAACCCATCGTTTTTGTCATTTTGTCATTTTTTTCAAATCTTCAAAAATGATGAAAAACGGCGCGCTATAGTATGCCGTACGATATGGGCTATAGCCCACGGTCCAAAATGATGAGAAACGAGGATAACTTATTTTTTTAAAATTTCAAAAAACATGGGCTATAACCCATCGTTTTTGTCATTTCGTCATTTTTTTCAAATCTTCAAAAATGATGAAAAACGGCGCGCTATAGTATGCCGTACGATATGGGCTATAGCCCACGGTCCAAAATGATGAGAAACGAGGCTAACTTTTTTTTTCAAAATTTCAAAAAACATGGGCTATAACCCATCTTTTTTGTCATTTCGTCATTTTTTTCAAATCCTCAAAAATGATGAAAAACGGCGCGCTATAGTATGCCGTACGATATGGGCTATAGCCCACGGTCCAAAATGATGAGAAACGAGGCTAACTTCTTTTTTTCAAAATTTCAAAAAACATGGGCTATAACCCATGGTTTTTGTCATTTCGTCATTTTTTTCAAATCTTCAAAAATGATGAAAAACGGCGCGCTATAGTATGCCGTACGATATGGGCTATAGCCCACGGTCCAAAATGATGAGAAACGAGGATAACTTATTTTTTCAAAATTTCAAAAAACATGGGCTATAACCCATCGTTTTTGTCATTTCGTCATTTTTTTCAAATCTTCAAAAATGATGAAAAACGGCGCGCTATAGTATGCCGTACGATATGGGCTATAGCCCACGGTCCAAAATGATTAGAAACGAGGCTAACTTTTTTTTTCAAAATTTCAAAAAACATGGGCTATAACCCATCGTTTTTGTCATTTCGTCATTTTTTTCAAATCTTCAAAAATGATGAAAAACGGCGCGCTATAGTATGCCGTACGATATGGGCTATAGCCCACGGTCCAAAATGATGAGAAACGAGGATAACTTATTTTTTCAAAATTTCAAAAAACATGGGCTATAACCCATCGTTTTTGTCATTTCGTCATTTTTTTCAAATCTTCAAAAATGATGAAAAACGGCGCGCTATAGTATGCCGTACGATATGGGCTATAGCCCACGGTCCAAAATGATGAGAAACGAGGCTAACTTTTTTTTTCAAAATTTCAAAAAACATGGGCTATAACCCATCTTTTTTGTCATTTCGTCATTTTTTTCAAATCCTCAAAAATGATGAAAAACGGCGCGCTATAGTATGCCGTACGATATGGGCTATAGCCCACGGTCCAAAATGATGAGAAACGAGGCTAACTTCTTTTTTTCAAAAATTCAAAAAACATGGGCTATACCCCATCGTTTTTGTCATTTTGTCATTTTTTTCAAATCTTCAAAAATGATGAAAAACGGCGCGCTATAGTATGCCGTACGATATGGGCTATAGCCCACGGTCCAAAATGATGAGAAACGAGGCTAACTTTTTTTTTTTTAATTTCAAAAAACATGGGCTATAACCCATCGTTTTTGTCATTTCGTCATTTTTTTCAAATCTTCAAAAATGATGAAAAACGGCGCGCTATAGTATGCCGTACGATATGGGCTATAGCCCACGGTCCAAAATGATGAGAAACGAGGATAACTTATTTTTTTAAAATTTCAAAAAACATGGGCTATAACCCATCGTTTTTGTCATTTCGTCATTTTTTTCAAATCTTCAAAAATGATGAAAAACGGCGCGCTATAGTATGCCGTACGATATGGGCTATAGCCCACGGTCCAAAATGATGAGAAACGAGGCTAACTTTTTTTTTCAAAATTTCAAAAAACATGGGCTATAACCCATCTTTTTTGTCATTTCGTCATTTTTTTCAAATCCTCAAAAATGATGAAAAACGGCGCGCTATAGTATGCCGTACGATATGGGCTATAGCCCACGGTCCAAAATGATGAGAAACGAGGCTAACTTCTTTTTTTCAAAATTTCAAAAAACATGGGCTATAACCCATCGTTTTTGTCATTTCGTAATTTTTTTCAAATCTTCAAAAATGATGAAAAACGGCGCGCTATAGTATGCCGTACGATATGGGCTATAGCCCACGGTCCAAAATGATGAGAAACGAGGATAACTTATTTTTTCAAAATTTCAAAAAACATGGGCTATAACCCATCGTTTTTGTCATTTCGTCATTTTTTTCAAATCTTCAAAAATGATGAAAAACGGCGCGCTATAGTATGCCGTACGATATGGGCTATAGCCCACGGTCCAAAATGATGAGAAACGAGGCTAACTTTTTTTTTCAAAATTTCAAAAAACATGGGCTATAACCCATCGTTTTTGTCATTTCGTCATTTTTTTCAAATCTTCAAAAATGATGAAAAACGGCGCGCTATAGTATGCCGTACGATATGGGCTATAGCCCACGGTCCAAAATGATGAGAAACGAGGATAACTTATTTTTTCAAAATTTCAAAAAACATGGGCTATAACCCATCGTTTTTGTCATTTCGTCATTTTTTTCAAATCTTCAAAAATGATGAAAAACGGCGCGCTATAGTATGCCGTACGATATGGGCTATAGCCCACGGTCCAAAATGATGAGAAACGAGGCTAACTTTTTTTTTCAAAATTTCAAAAAACATGGGCTATAACCCATCTTTTTTGTCATTTCGTCATTTTTTTCAAATCCTCAAAAATGATGAAAAACGGCGCGCTATAGTATGCCGTACGATATGGGCTATAGCCCACGGTCCAAAATGATGAGAAACGAGGCTAACTTCTTTTTTTCAAAATTTCAAAAAACATGGGCTATACCCCATCGTTTTTGTCATTTTGTCATTTTTTTCAAATCTTCAAAAATGATGAAAAACGGCGCGCTATAGTATGCCGTACGATATGGGCTATAGCCCACGGTCCAAAATGATGAGAAACGAGGCTAACTTTTTTTTTCAAAATTTCAAAAAACATGGGCTATAACCCATCTTTTTTGTCATTTCGTCATTTTTTTCAAATCCTCAAAAATGATGAAAAACGGTGCGCTATAGTATGCCGTACGATATGGGCTATAGCCCACGGTCCAAAATGACGAGAAACGAGGCTAACTTCTTTTTTTCAAAATTTCAAAAAACATGGGCTATAACCCATCGTTTTTGTCATTTCGTCATTTTTTTCAAATCTTCAAAAATGATGAAAAACGGCGCGCTATAGTATGCCGTACGATATGGGCTATAGCCCACGGTCCAAAATGATGAGAAACGAGGATAACTTATTTTTTCAAAATTTCAAAAAACATGGGCTATAACCCATCGTTTTTGTCATTTCGTCATTTTTTTCAAATCTTCAAAAATGATGAAAAACGGCGCGCTATAGTATGCCGTACGATATGGGCTATAGCCCACGGTCCAAAATGATGAGAAACGAGGCTAACTTTTTTTTTCAAAATTTCAAAAAACATGGGCTATAACCCATCGTTTTTGTCAATTCGTCATTTTTTTCAAATCTTCAAAAATGATGAAAAACGGCGCGCTATAGTATGCCGTACGATATGGGCTATAGCCCACGGTCCAAAATGATGAGAAACGAGGATAACTTATTTTTTCAAAATTTCAAAAAACATGGGCTATAACCCATCGTTTTTGTCATTTCGTCATTTTTTTCAAATCTTCAAAAATGATGAAAAACGGCGCGCTATAGTATGCCGTACGATATGGGCTATAGCCCACGGTCCAAAATGATGAGAAACGAGGCTAACTTTTTTTTTCAAAATTTCAAAAAACATAGGCTATAACCCATCGTTTTTGTCATTTTGTCATTTTTTTTAAATCTTCAAAAATGATGAAAAACGGCGCGCTATAGTATGCCGTACGATATGGGCTATAGCCCACGGTCCAAAATGATGAGAAACGAGGCTAACTTTTTTTTTCAAAATTTCAAAAAACATGGGCTATAACCCATCGTTTTTGTCATTTCGTCATTTTTTTCAAATCCTCAAAAATGATGAAAAACGGCGCGCTATAGTATGCCGTACGATATGGGCTATAGCCCACGGTCCAAAATGATGAGAAACGAGGCTAACTTCTTTTTTTCAAAAATTCAAAAAACATGGGCTATACCCCATCGTTTTTGTCATTTTGTCATTTTTTTCAAATCTTCAAAAATGATGAAAAACGGCGCGCTATAGTATGCCGTACGATATGGGCTATAGCCCACGGTCCAAAATGATGAGAAACGAGGCTAACTTTTTTTTTTTTAATTTCAAAAAACATGGGCTATAACCCATCGTTTTTGTCATTTCGTCATTTTTTTCAAATCTTCAAAAATGATGAAAAACGGCGCGCTATAGTATGCCGTACGATATGGGCTATAGCCCACGGTCCAAAATGATGAGAAACGAGGATAACTTATTTTTTTAAAATTTCAAAAAACATGGGCTATAACCCATCGTTTTTGTCATTTCGTCATTTTTTTCAAATCTTCAAAAATGATGAAAAACGGCGCGCTATAGTATGCCGTACGATATGGGCTATAGCCCACGGTCCAAAATGATGAGAAACGAGGCTAACTTTTTTTTTCAAAATTTCAAAAAACATGGGCTATAACCCATCTTTTTTGTCATTTCGTCATTTTTTTCAAATCCTCAAAAATGATGAAAAACGGCGCGCTATAGTATGCCGTACGATATGGGCTATAGCCCACGGTCCAAAATGATGAGAAACGAGGCTAACTTCTTTTTTTCAAAATTTCAAAAAACATGGGCTATAACCCATCGTTTTTGTCATTTCGTAATTTTTTTCAAATCTTCAAAAATGATGAAAAACGGCGCGCTATAGTATGCCGTACGATATGGGCTATAGCCCACGGTCCAAAATGATGAGAAACGAGGATAACTTATTTTTTCAAAATTTCAAAAAACATGGGCTATAACCCATCGTTTTTGTCATTTCGTCATTTTTTTCAAATCTTCAAAAATGATGAAAAACGGCGCGCTATAGTATGCCGTACGATATGGGCTATAGCCCACGGTCCAAAATGATGAGAAACGAGGCTAACTTTTTTTTTCAAAATTTCAAAAAACATGGGCTATAACCCATCGTTTTTGTCATTTCGTCATTTTTTTCAAATCTTCAAAAATGATGAAAAACGGCGCGCTATAGTATGCCGTATGATATGGGCTATAGCCCACGGTCCAAAATGATGAGAAACGAGGATAACTTATTTTTTCAAAATTTCAAAAAACATGGGCTATAACCCATCGTTTTTGTCATTTCGTCATTTTTTTCAAATCTTCAAAAATGATGAAAAACGGCGCGCTATAGTATGCCGTACGATATGGGCTATAGCCCACGGTCCAAAATGATGAGAAACGAGGCTAACTTTTTTTTTCAAAATTTCAAAAAACATGGGCTATAACCCATCTTTTTTGTCATTTCGTCATTTTTTTCAAATCCTCAAAAATGATGAAAAACGGCGCGCTATAGTATGCCGTACGATATGGGCTATAGCCCACGGTCCAAAATGATGAGAAACGAGGCTAACTTCTTTTTTTCAAAATTTCAAAAAACATGGGCTATACCCCATCGTTTTTGTCATTTTGTCATTTTTTTCAAATCTTCAAAAATGATGAAAAACGGCGCGCTATAGTATGCCGTACGATATGGGCTATAGCCCACGGTCCAAAATGATGAGAAACGAGGCTAACTTTTTTTTTCAAAATTTCAAAAAACATGGGCTATAACCCATCTTTTTTGTCATTTCGTCATTTTTTTCAAATCCTCAAAAATGATGAAAAACGGTGCGCTATAGTATGCCGTACGATATGGGCTATAGCCCACGGTCCAAAATGACGAGAAACGAGGCTAACTTCTTTTTTTCAAAATTTCAAAAAACATGGGCTATAACCCATCGTTTTTGTCATTTCGTCATTTTTTTCAAATCTTCAAAAATGATGAAAAACGGCGCGCTATAGTATGCCGTACGATATGGGCTATAGCCCACGGTCCAAAATGATGAGAAACGAGGATAACTTATTTTTTCAAAATTTCAAAAAACATGGGCTATAACCCATCGTTTTTGTCATTTCGTCATTTTTTTCAAATCTTCAAAAATGATGAAAAACGGCGCGCTATAGTATGCCGTACGATATGGGCTATAGCCCACGGTCCAAAATGATGAGAAACGAGGCTAACTTTTTTTTTCAAAATTTCAAAAAACATGGGCTATAACCCATCGTTTTTGTCATTTCGTCATTTTTTTCAAATCTTCAAAAATGATGAAAAACGGCGCGCTATAGTATGCCGTACGATATGGGCTATAGCCCACGGTCCAAAATGATGAGAAACGAGGATAACTTATTTTTTCAAAATTTCAAAAAACATGGGCTATAACCCATCGTTTTTGTCATTTCGTCATTTTTTTCAAATCTTCAAAAATGATGAAAAACGGCGCGCTATAGTATGCCGTACGATATGGGCTATAGCCCACGGTCCAAAATGATGAGAAACGAGGCTAACTTTTTTTTTCAAAATTTCAAAAAACATAGGCTATAACCCATCGTTTTTGTCATTTTGTCATTTTTTTTAAATCTTCAAAAATGATGAAAAACGGCGCGCTATAGTATGCCGTACGATATGGGCTATAGCCCACGGTCCAAAATGATGAGAAACGAGGCTAACTTTTTTTTTCAAAATTTCAAAAAACATGGGCTATAACCCATCGTTTTTGTCATTTCGTCATTTTTTTCAAATCCTCAAAAATGATGAAAAACGGCGCGCTATAGTATGCCGTACGATATGGGCTATAGCCCACGGTCCAAAATGATGAGAAACGAGGCTAACTTTTTTTTTCAAAATTTCAAAAAACATGGGCTATAACCCATCGTTTTTGTCATTTTGTCATTTTTTTCAAATCTTCAAAAATGATGAAAAACGGCGCGCTATAGTATGCCGTACGATATGGGCTATAGCCCACGGTCCAAAATGATGAGAAACGAGGCTAACTTTTTTTTTCAAAATTTCAAAAAACATGGGCTATAACCCATCGTTTTTGTCATTTCGTCATTTTTTTCAAATCCTCAAAAATGATGAAAAACGGCGCGCTATAGTATGCCGTACGATATGGGCTATAGCCCACGGTCCAAAATGATGAGAAACGAGGCTAACTTTTTTTTTTCAAAATTTCAAAAAACATGGGCTATAACCCATCGTTTTTGTCATTTCGTCATTTTTTTCAAATCTTCAAAAATGATGAAAAACGGCGCGCTATAGTATGCCGTACGATATGGGCTATAGCCCACGGTCCAAAATGATGAGAAATGAGGCTAACTTTTTTTTTCAAAATTTCAAAAAACATGGGATATAACCCATCGTTTTTGTCATTTCGTCATTTTTTTCAAATCCTCAAAAATGATGAAAAACGGCGCGCTATAGTATGCCGTACGATATGGGCTATAGCCCATGGTCCAAAATGATGAGAAACGAGGATAACTTTTTTTTTCAAAATTTCAAAAAACATGGGCTATAACCCATCGTTTTTGTCATTTCGTCATTTTTTTCAAATCCTCAAAAATGATGAAAAACGGCGCGCTATAGTATGCCGTACGATATGGGCTATAGCCCACGGTCCAAAATGATGAGAAACGAGGCTAACTTCTTTTTTTCAAAATTTCAAAAAACATGCGCTATAACCCATCGTTTTTGTCATTTCGTAATTTTTTTCAAATCTTCAAAAATGATGAAAAACGGCGCGCTATAGTATGCCGTACGATATGGGCTATAGCCCACGGTCCAAAATGATGAGAAACGAGGATAACTTATTTTTTCAAAATTTCAAAAAACATGGGCTATAACCCATCGTTTTTGTCATTTCGTCATTTTTTTCAAATCTTCAAAAATGATGAAAAACGGCGCGCTATAGTATGCCGTACGATATGGGCTATAGCCCACGGTCCAAAATGATGAGAAACGAGGCTAACTTTTTTTTTCAAAATTTCAAAAAACATGGGCTATAACCCATCGTTTTTGTCATTTCGTCATTTTTTTCAAATCTTCAAAAATGATGAAAAACGGCGCGCTATAGTATGCCGTACGATATGGGCTATAGCCCACGGTCCAAAATGATGAGAAACGAGGATAACTTATTTTTTCAAAATTTCAAAAAACATGGGCTATAACCCATCGTTTTTGTCATTTCGTCATTTTTTTCAAATCTTCAAAAATGATGAAAAACGGCGCGCTATAGTATGCCGTACGATATGGGCTATAGCCCACGGTCCAAAATGATGAGAAACGAGGCTAACTTTTTTTTTCAAAATTTCAAAAAACATGGGCTATAACCCATCTTTTTTGTCATTTCGTCATTTTTTTCAAATCCTCAAAAATGATGAAAAACGGCGCGCTATAGTATGCCGTACGATATGGGCTATAGCCCACGGTCCAAAATGATGAGAAACGAGGCTAACTTCTTTTTTTCAAAATTTCAAAAAACATGGGCTATACCCCATCGTTTTTGTCATTTTGTCATTTTTTTCAAATCTTCAAAAATGATGAAAAACGGCGCGCTATAGTATGCCGTACGATATGGGCTATAGCCCACGGTCCAAAATGATGAGAAACGAGGCTAACTTTTTTTTTCAAAATTTCAAAAAACATGGGCTATAACCCATCTTTTTTGTCATTTCGTCATTTTTTTCAAATCCTCAAAAATGATGAAAAACGGTGCGCTATAGTATGCCGTACGATATGGGCTATAGCCCACGGTCCAAAATGACGAGAAACGAGGCTAACTTCTTTTTTTCAAAATTTCAAAAAACATGGGCTATAACCCATCGTTTTTGTCATTTCGTCATTTTTTTCAAATCTTCAAAAATGATGAAAAACGGCGCGCTATAGTATGCCGTACGATATGGGCTATAGCCCACGGTCCAAAATGATGAGAAACGAGGATAACTTATTTTTTCAAAATTTCAAAAAACATGGGCTATAACCCATCGTTTTTGTCATTTCGTCATTTTTTTCAAATCTTCAAAAATGATGAAAAACGGCGCGCTATAGTATGCCGTACGATATGGGCTATAGCCCACGGTCCAAAATGATGAGAAACGAGGCTAACTTTTTTTTTCAAAATTTCAAAAAACATGGGCTATAACCCATCGTTTTTGTCATTTCGTCATTTTTTTCAAATCTTCAAAAATGATGAAAAACGGCGCGCTATAGTATGCCGTACGATATGGGCTATAGCCCACGGTCCAAAATGATGAGAAACGAGGATAACTTATTTTTTCAAAATTTCAAAAAACATGGGCTATAACCCATCGTTTTTGTCATTTCGTCATTTTTTTCAAATCTTCAAAAATGATGAAAAACGGCGCGCTATAGTATGCCGTACGATATGGGCTATAGCCCACGGTCCAAAATGATGAGAAACGAGGCTAACTTTTTTTTTCAAAATTTCAAAAAACATAGGCTATAACCCATCGTTTTTGTCATTTTGTCATTTTTTTTAAATCTTCAAAAATGATGAAAAACGGCGCGCTATAGTATGCCGTACGATATGGGCTATAGCCCACGGTCCAAAATGATGAGAAACGAGGCTAACTTTTTTTTTCAAAATTTCAAAAAACATGGGCTATAACCCATCGTTTTTGTCATTTCGTCATTTTTTTCAAATCCTCAAAAATGATGAAAAACGGCGCGCTATAGTATGCCGTACGATATGGGCTATAGCCCACGGTCCAAAATGATGAGAAACGAGGCTAACTTTTTTTTTCAAAATTTCAAAAAACATGGGCTATAACCCATCGTTTTTGTCATTTTGTCATTTTTTTCAAATCTTCAAAAATGATGAAAAACGGCGCGCTATAGTATGCCGTACGATATGGGCTATAGCCCACGGTCCAAAATGATGAGAAACGAGGCTAACTTTTTTTTTCAAAATTTCAAAAAACATGGGCTATAACCCATCGTTTTTGTCATTTCGTCATTTTTTTCAAATCCTCAAAAATGATGAAAAACGGCGCGCTATAGTATGCCGTACGATATGGGCTATAGCCCACGGTCCAAAATGATGAGAAACGAGGCTAACTTTTTTTTTTCAAAATTTCAAAAAACATGGGCTATAACCCATCGTTTTTGTCATTTCGTCATTTTTTTCAAATCTTCAAAAATGATGAAAAACGGCGCGCTATAGTATGCCGTACGATATGGGCTATAGCCCACGGTCCAAAATGATGAGAAATGAGGCTAACTTTTTTTTTCAAAATTTCAAAAAACATGGGATATAACCCATCGTTTTTGTCATTTCGTCATTTTTTTCAAATCCTCAAAAATGATGAAAAACGGCGCGCTATAGTATGCCGTACGATATGGGCTATAGCCCATGGTCCAAAATGATGAGAAACGAGGATAACTTTTTTTTTCAAAATTTCAAAAAACATGGGCTATAACCCATCGTTTTTGTCATTTCGTCATTTTTTTCAAATCCTCAAAAATGTAGAAAAACGGCGCGCTATAGTATGCCGTACGATATGGGCTATAGCCCACGGTCCAAAATGATGAGAAACGAGGCTAACTTTTTTTTTCAAAATTTCAAAAAACATGGGCTATAACCCATCGTTTTTGTCATTTCGTCATTTTTTTCAAATCTTCAAAAATGATGAAAAACGGCGCGCTATAGTATGCCGTACGATATGGGCTATAGCCCACGGTCCAAAATGATGAGAAATGAGGCTAACTTTTTTTTTCAAAATTTCAAAAAACATGGGCTATAACCCATCGTTTTTGTCATTTCGTCATTTTTTTCAAATCCTCAAAAATGATGAAAAACGGCGCGCTATAGTATGCCGTACGATATGGGCTATAGCCCATGGTCCAAAATGATGAGAAACGAGGATAACTTTTTTTTTCAAAATTTCAAAAAACATGGGCTATAACCCATCGTTTTTGTCATTTCGTCATTTTTTTCAAATCTTCAAAAATGATGAAAAACGGCGCGCTATAGTATGCCGTACGATATGGGCTATAGCCCACGGTCCAAAATGATGAGAAACGAGGCTAACTTTTTTTTTCAAAATTTCAAAAAACATGGGCTATAACCCATCGTTTTTGTCATTTCGTCATTTTTTTCAAATCTTCAAAAATGATGAAAAACGGCGCGCTATAGTATGCCGTACGATATGGGCTATAGCCCACGGTCCAAAATGATGAGAAACGAGGCTAACTTCTTTTTTTCAAAATTTCAAAAAACATGGGCTATAACCCATCGTTTTTGTCATTTCGTCATTTTTTTCAAATCTTCAAAAATGATGAAAAACGGCGCGCTATAGTATGCCGTACGATATGGGCTATAGCCCACGGTCCAAAATGATGAGAAACGAGGCTAACTTTTTTTTTCAAAATTTCAAAAAACATGGGCTATAACCCATCGTTTTTGTCATTTCGTCATTTTTTTCAAATCCTCAAAAATGATGAAAAACGGCGCGCTATAGTATGCCGTACGATATGGGCTATAGCCCATGGTCCAAAATGATGAGAAACGAGGATAACTTTTTTTTCCAAAATTTCAAAAAACATGGGCTATAACCCATCGTTTTTGTCATTTCGTCATTTTTTTCAAATCTTCAAAAATGATGAAAAACGGCGCGCTATAGTATGCCGTACGATATGGGCTATAGCCCACGGTCCAAAATGATGAGAAACGAGGCTAACTTTTTTTTTCAAAATTTCAAAAAACATGGGCTATAACCCATCGTTTTTGTCATTTCGTAATTTTTTTCAAATCCTCAAAAATGATGAAAAACGGCGCGCTATAGTATGCCGTACGATATGGGCTATAGCCCATGGTCCAAAATGATGAGAAACGAGGATAACTTATTTTTTCAAAATTTCAAAAAACATGGGCTATAACCCATCGTTTTTGTCATTTCGTCATTTTTTTCAAATCTTCAAAAATGATGAAAAACGGCGCGCTATAGTATGCCGTACGATATGGGCTATAGCCCACGGTCCAAAATGATGAGAAACGAGGATAACTTTTTTTTTCAAATTTTCAAAAAACATGGGCTATAACCCATCGTTTTTGTCATTTCGTCATTTTTTTCAAATCCTCAAAAATGATGAAAAACGGCGCGCTATAGTATGCCGTACGATATGGGCTATAGCCCACGGTCCAAAATGATGAGAAACGAGGCTAACTTTTTTTTTCAAAATTTCAAAAAACATGGGCTATAACCCATCGTTTTTGTCATTTTGTCATTTTTTTCAAATCTTCAAAAATGATGAAAAACGGCGCGCTATAGTATGCCGTACGATATGGGCTATAGCCCACGGTCCAAAATGATGAGAAACGAGGCTAACTTTTTTTTTCAAAATTTCAAAAAACATGGGCTATAACCCATCGTTTTTGTCATTTCGTCATTTTTTTCAAATCCTCAAAAATGATGAAAAACGGCGCGCTATAGTATGCCGTACGATATGGGCTATAGCCCACGGTCCAAAATGATGAGAAACGAGGCTAACTTTTTTTTTTCAAAATTTCAAAAAACATGGGCTATAACCCATCGTTTTTGTCATTTCGTCATTTTTTTCAAATCTTCAAAAATGATGAAAAACGGCGCGCTATAGTATGCCGTACGATATGGGCTATAGCCCACGGTCCAAAATGATGAGAAATGAGGCTAACTTTTTTTTTCAAAATTTCAAAAACATGGGATATAACCCATCGTTTTTGTCATTTCGTCATTTTTTTCAAATCCTCAAAAATGATGAAAAACGGCGCGCTATAGTATGCCGTACGATATGGGCTATAGCCCATGGTCCAAAATGATGAGAAACGAGGATAACTTTTTTTTTCAAAATTTCAAAAAACATGGGCTATAACCCATCGTTTTTGTCATTTCGTCATTTTTTTCAAATCCTCAAAAATGTAGAAAAACGGCGCGCTATAGTATGCCGTACGATATGGGCTATAGCCCACGGTCCAAAATGATGAGAAACGAGGCTAACTTTTTTTTTCAAAATTTCAAAAAACATGGGCTATAACCCATCGTTTTTGTCATTTCGTCATTTTTTTCAAATCTTCAAAAATGATGAAAAACGGCGCGCTATAGTATGCCGTACGATATGGGCTATAGCCCACGGTCCAAAATGATGAGAAATGAGGCTAACTTTTTTTTTCAAAATTTCAAAAAACATGGGCTATAACCCATCGTTTTTGTCATTTCGTCATTTTTTTCAAATCCTCAAAAATGATGAAAAACGGCGCGCTATAGTATGCCGTACGATATGGGCTATAGCCCATGGTCCAAAATGATGAGAAACGAGGATAACTTTTTTTTTCAAAATTTCAAAAAACATGGGCTATAACCCATCGTTTTTGTCATTTCGTCATTTTTTTCAAATCTTCAAAAATGATGAAAAACGGCGCGCTATAGTATGCCGTACGATATGGGCTATAGCCCACGGTCCAAAATGATGAGAAACGAGGCTAACTTTTTTTTTCAAAATTTCAAAAAACATGGGCTATAACCCATCGTTTTTGTCATTTCGTCATTTTTTTCAAATCTTCAAAAATGATGAAAAACGGCGCGCTATAGTATGCCGTACGATATGGGCTATAGCCCACGGTCCAAAATGATGAGAAACGAGGCTAACTTCTTTTTTTCAAAATTTCAAAAAACATGGGCTATAACCCATCGTTTTTGTCATTTCGTCATTTTTTTCAAATCTTCAAAAATGATGAAAAACGGCGCGCTATAGTATGCCGTACGATATGGGCTATAGCCCACGGTCCAAAATGATGAGAAACGAGGCTAACTTTTTTTTTCAAAATTTCAAAAAACATGGGCTATAACCCATCGTTTTTGTCATTTCGTCATTTTTTTCAAATCTTCAAAAATGATGAAAAACGGCGCGCTATAGTATGCCGTACGATATGGGCTATAGCCCACGGTCCAAAATGATGAGAAACGAGGATAACTTTTTTTTTCAAATTTTCAAAAAACATGGGCTATAACCCATCGTTTTTGTCATTTCGTCATTTTTTTCAAATCCTCAAAAATGATGAAAAACGGCGCGCTATAGTATGCCGTACGATATGGGCTATAGCCCATGGTCCAAAATGATGAGAAACGAGGATAACTTATTTTTTCAAAATTTCAAAAAACATGGGCTATAACCCATCGTTTTTGTCATTTCGTCATTTTTTTCAAATCTTCAAAAATGATGAAAAACGGCGCGCTATAGTATGCCGTACGATATGGGCTATAGCCCACGGTCCAAAATGATGAGAAACGAGGCTAACTTTTTTTTTCAAAATTTCAAAAAACATGGGCTATAACCCATCGTTTTTGTCATTTCGTCATTTTTTTCAAATCTTCAAAAATGATGAAAAACGGCGCGCTATAGTATGCCGTACGATATGGGCTATAGCCCACGGTCCAAAATGATGAGAAACGAGGCTAACTTTTTTTTTCAAAATTTCAAAAAACATGGGCTATAACCCATCGTTTTTGTCATTTTGTCATTTTTTTCAAATCCTCAAAAATGATGAAAAACGGCGCGCTATAGTATGCCGTACGATATGGGCTATAGCCCATGGTCCAAAATGATGAGAAACGAGGATAACTTTTTTTTTCAAAATTTCAAAAAACATGGGCTATAACCCATCGTTTTTGTCATTTCGTCATTTTTTTCAAATCTTCAAAAATGATGAAAAACGGCGCGCTATAGTATGCCGTACGATATGGGCTATAACCCACGGTCCAAAATGATGAGAAACGAGGCTAACTTTTTTTTTCAAATTTTCAAAAAACATGGGCTATAACCCATCGTTTTTGTCATTTCGTCATTTTTTTCAAATCCTCAAAAATGATGAAAAACGGCGCGCTATAGTATGCCGTACGATATGGGCTATAGCCCATGGTCCAAAATGATGAGAAACGAGGCTAACTTTTTTTTTCAAAATTTCAAAAAACATGGGCTATAACCCATTGTTTTTGTCATTTCGTCATTTTTTTCAAATCCTCAAAAATGATGAAAAACGGCGCGCTATAGTATGCCGTACGATATGGGCTATAGCCCACGGTCCAAAATGATGAGAAACGAGGATAACTTATTTTTTCAAAATTTCAAAAAACATGGGCTATAACCCATCGTTTTTGTCATTTCGTCATTTTTTTCAAATCTTCAAAAATGATGAAAAACGGCACGCTATAGTATGCCGTACGATATGGGCTATAGCCCACGGTCCAAAATGATGAGAAACGAGGCTAACTTTTTTTTTCAAAATTTCAAAAAACATGGGCTATAACCCATCGTTTTTGTCATTTCGTCATTTTTTTCAAATCTTCAAAAATGATGAAAAACGGCACGCTATAGTATGCCGTACGATATGGGCTATAGCCCACGGTCCAAAATGATGAGAAACGAGGCTAACCTTTTTTTTCAAAATTTAAAAAAACATGGGCTATAACCCATCGTTTTTGTCATTTCGTCATTTTTTTCAAATCCTCAAAAATGATGAAAAACGGCGCGCTATAGTATGCCGTACGATATGGGCTATAGCCCATGGTCTAAAATGATGAGAAACGAGGATAATTTATTTTTCAAAATTTCAAAAAACATCGGCTATAACCCATCGTTTTTGTCATTTCGTCATTTTTTTCAAATCCTCAAAAATGATGAAAAACGGCGCGCTATAGTATGCCGTACGATATGGGCTATAGCCCACGGTCCAAAATGATGAGAAACGAGGCTAACTTTTTTTTTTCAAAATTTCAAAAAACATGGGCTATAACCCATCGTTTTTGTCATTTCGTCATTTTTTTCAAATCTTCAAAAATGATGAAAAACGGCGCGCTATAGTATGCCGTACGATATGGGCTATAGCCCACGGTCCAAAATGATGAGAAATGAGGCTAACTTTTTTTTTCAAAATTTCAAAAAACATGGGATATAACCCATCGTTTTTGTCATTTCGTCATTTTATTTCAAATCCTCAAAAATGATGAAAAACGGCGCGCTATAGTATGCCGTACGATATGGGCTATAGCCCATGGTCCAAAATGATGAGAAACGAGGATAACTTTTTTTTTCAAAATTTCAAAAAACATGGGCTATAACCCATCGTTTTTGTCATTTCGTCATTTTTTTCAAATCCTCAAAAATGATGAAAAACGGCGCGCTATAGTATGCCGTACGATATGGGCTATAGCCCACGGTCCAAAATGATGAGAAACGAGGCTAACTTCTTTTTTTCAAAATTTCAAAAAACATGGGCTATAACCCATCGTTTTTGTCATTTCGTAATTTTTTTCAAATCTTCAAAAATGATGAAAAACGGCGCGCTATAGTATGCCGTACGATATGGGCTATAGCCCACGGTCCAAAATGATGAGAAACGAGGATAACTTATTTTTTCAAAATTTCAAAAAACATGGGCTATAACCCATCGTTTTTGTCATTTCGTCATTTTTTTCAAATCTTCAAAAATGATGAAAAACGGCGCGCTATAGTATGCCGTACGATATGGGCTATAGCCCACGGTCCAAAATGATGAGAAACGAGGCTAACTTTATTTTTCAAATTTTCAAAAAACATGGGCTATAACCCATCGTTTTTGTCATTTCGTCATTTTTTTCAAATCTTCAAAAATGATGAAAAACGGCGCGCTATAGTATGCCGTACGATATGGGCTATAGCCCACGGTCCAAAATGATGAGAAACGAGGATAACTTATTTTTTCAAAATTTCAAAAAACATGGGCTATAACCCATCGTTTTTGTCATTTCGTCATTTTTTTCAAATCTTCAAAAATGATGAAAAACGGCGCGCTATAGTATGCCGTACGATATGGGCTATAGCCCACGGTCCAAAATGATGAGAAACGAGGCTAACTTTTTTTTTCAAAATTTCAAAAAACATGGGCTATAACCCATCTTTTTTGTCATTTCGTCATTTTTTTCAAATCCTCAAAAATGATGAAAAACGGCGCGCTATAGTATGCCGTACGATATGGGCTATAGCCCACGGTCCAAAATGATGAGAAACGAGGCTAACTTCTTTTTTTCAAAATTTCAAAAAACATGGGCTATACCCCATCGTTTTTGTCATTTTGTCATTTTTTTCAAATCTTCAAAAATGATGAAAAACGGCGCGCTATAGTATGCCGTACGATATGGGCTATAGCCCACGGTCCAAAATGATGAGAAACGAGGCTAACTTTTTTTTTCAAAATTTCAAAAAACATGGGCTATAACCCATCTTTTTTGTCATTTCGTCATTTTTTTCAAATCCTCAAAAATGATGAAAAACGGTGCGCTATAGTATGCCGTACGATATGGGCTATAGCCCACGGTCCAAAATGACGAGAAACGAGGCTAACTTCTTTTTTTCAAAATTTCAAAAAACATGGGCTATAACCCATCGTTTTTGTCATTTCGTCATTTTTTTCAAATCTTCAAAAATGATGAAAAACGGCGCGCTATAGTATGCCGTACGATATGGGCTATAGCCCACGGTCCAAAATGATGAGAAACGAGGATAACTTATTTTTTCAAAATTTCAAAAAACATGGGCTATAACCCATCGTTTTTGTCATTTCGTCATTTTTTTCAAATCTTCAAAAATGATGAAAAACGGCGCGCTATAGTATGCCGTACGATATGGGCTATAGCCCACGGTCCAAAATGATGAGAAACGAGGCTAACTTTTTTTTTCAAAATTTCAAAAAACATGGGCTATAACCCATCGTTTTTGTCATTTCGTCATTTTTTTCAAATCTTCAAAAATGATGAAAAACGGCGCGCTATAGTATGCCGTACGATATGGGCTATAGCCCACGGTCCAAAATGATGAGAAACGAGGATAACTTATTTTTTCAAAATTTCAAAAAACATGGGCTATAACCCATCGTTTTTGTCATTTCGTCATTTTTTTCAAATCTTCAAAAATGATGAAAAACGGCGCGCTATAGTATGCCGTACGATATGGGCTATAGCCCACGGTCCAAAATGATGAGAAACGAGGCTAACTTTTTTTTTCAAAATTTCAAAAAACATAGGCTATAACCCATCGTTTTTGTCATTTTGTCATTTTTTTTAAATCTTCAAAAATGATGAAAAACGGCGCGCTATAGTATGCCGTACGATATGGGCTATAGCCCACGGTCCAAAATGATGAGAAACGAGGCTAACTTTTTTTTTCAAAATTTCAAAAAACATGGGCTATAACCCATCGTTTTTGTCATTTCGTCATTTTTTTCAAATCCTCAAAAATGATGAAAAACGGCGCGCTATAGTATGCCGTACGATATGGGCTATAGCCCACGGTCCAAAATGATGAGAAACGAGGCTAACTTTTTTTTTCAAAATTTCAAAAAACATGGGCTATAACCCATCGTTTTTGTCATTTTGTCATTTTTTTCAAATCTTCAAAAATGATGAAAAACGGCGCGCTATAGTATGCCGTACGATATGGGCTATAGCCCACGGTCCAAAATGATGAGAAACGAGGCTAACTTTTTTTTTCAAAATTTCAAAAAACATGGGCTATAACCCATCGTTTTTGTCATTTCGTCATTTTTTTCAAATCCTCAAAAATGATGAAAAACGGCGCGCTATAGTATGCCGTACGATATGGGCTATAGCCCACGGTCCAAAATGATGAGAAACGAGGCTAACTTTTTTTTTTCAAAATTTCAAAAAACATGGGCTATAACCCATCGTTTTTGTCATTTCGTCATTTTTTTCAAATCTTCAAAAATGATGAAAAACGGCGCGCTATAGTATGCCGTACGATATGGGCTATAGCCCACGGTCCAAAATGATGAGAAATGAGGCTAACTTTTTTTTTCAAAATTTCAAAAAACATGGGATATAACCCATCGTTTTTGTCATTTCGTCATTTTTTTCAAATCCTCAAAAATGATGAAAAACGGCGCGCTATAGTATGCCGTACGATATGGGCTATAGCCCATGGTCCAAAATGATGAGAAACGAGGATAACTTTTTTTTTCAAAATTTCAAAAAACATGGGCTATAACCCATCGTTTTTGTCATTTCGTCATTTTTTTCAAATCCTCAAAAATGTAGAAAAACGGCGCGCTATAGTATGCCGTACGATATGGGCTATAGCCCACGGTCCAAAATGATGAGAAACGAGGCTAACTTTTTTTTTCAAAATTTCAAAAAACATGGGCTATAACCCATCGTTTTTGTCATTTCGTCATTTTTTTCAAATCTTCAAAAATGATGAAAAACGGCGCGCTATAGTATGCCGTACGATATGGGCTATAGCCCACGGTCCAAAATGATGAGAAATGAGGCTAACTTTTTTTTTCAAAATTTCAAAAAACATGGGCTATAACCCATCGTTTTTGTCATTTCGTCATTTTTTTCAAATCCTCAAAAATGATGAAAAACGGCGCGCTATAGTATGCCGTACGATATGGGCTATAGCCCATGGTCCAAAATGATGAGAAACGAGGATAACTTTTTTTTTCAAAATTTCAAAAAACATGGGCTATAACCCATCGTTTTTGTCATTTCGTCATTTTTTTCAAATCTTCAAAAATGATGAAAAACGGCGCGCTATAGTATGCCGTACGATATGGGCTATAGCCCACGGTCCAAAATGATGAGAAACGAGGCTAACTTTTTTTTTCAAAATTTCAAAAAACATGGGCTATAACCCATCGTTTTTGTCATTTCGTCATTTTTTTCAAATCTTCAAAAATGATGAAAAACGGCGCGCTATAGTATGCCGTACGATATGGGCTATAGCCCACGGTCCAAAATGATGAGAAACGAGGCTAACTTCTTTTTTTCAAAATTTCAAAAAACATGGGCTATAACCCATCGTTTTTGTCATTTCGTCATTTTTTTCAAATCTTCAAAAATGATGAAAAACGGCGCGCTATAGTATGCCGTACGATATGGGCTATAGCCCACGGTCCAAAATGATGAGAAACGAGGCTAACTTTTTTTTTCAAAATTTCAAAAAACATGGGCTATAACCCATCGTTTTTGTCATTTCGTCATTTTTTTCAAATCCTCAAAAATGATGAAAAACGGCGCGCTATAGTATGCCGTACGATATGGGCTATAGCCCATGGTCCAAAATGATGAGAAACGAGGATAACTTTTTTTTCCAAAATTTCAAAAAACATGGGCTATAACCCATCGTTTTTGTCATTTCGTCATTTTTTTCAAATCTTCAAAAATGATGAAAAACGGCGCGCTATAGTATGCCGTACGATATGGGCTATAGCCCACGGTCCAAAATGATGAGAAACGAGGCTAACTTTTTTTTTCAAAATTTCAAAAAACATGGGCTATAACCCATCGTTTTTGTCATTTCGTAATTTTTTTCAAATCCTCAAAAATGATGAAAAACGGCGCGCTATAGTATGCCGTACGATATGGGCTATAGCCCATGGTCCAAAATGATGAGAAACGAGGATAACTTATTTTTTCAAAATTTCAAAAAACATGGGCTATAACCCATCGTTTTTGTCATTTCGTCATTTTTTTCAAATCTTCAAAAATGATGAAAAACGGCGCGCTATAGTATGCCGTACGATATGGGCTATAGCCCACGGTCCAAAATGATGAGAAACGAGGATAACTTTTTTTTTCAAATTTTCAAAAAACATGGGCTATAACCCATCGTTTTTGTCATTTCGTCATTTTTTTCAAATCCTCAAAAATGATGAAAAACGGCGCGCTATAGTATGCCGTACGATATGGGCTATAGCCCACGGTCCAAAATGATGAGAAACGAGGCTAACTTTTTTTTTCAAAATTTCAAAAAACATGGGCTATAACCCATCGTTTTTGTCATTTTGTCATTTTTTTCAAATCTTCAAAAATGATGAAAAACGGCGCGCTATAGTATGCCGTACGATATGGGCTATAGCCCACGGTCCAAAATGATGAGAAACGAGGCTAACTTTTTTTTTCAAAATTTCAAAAAACATGGGCTATAACCCATCGTTTTTGTCATTTCGTCATTTTTTTCAAATCCTCAAAAATGATGAAAAACGGCGCGCTATAGTATGCCGTACGATATGGGCTATAGCCCACGGTCCAAAATGATGAGAAACGAGGCTAACTTTTTTTTTTCAAAATTTCAAAAAACATGGGCTATAACCCATCGTTTTTGTCATTTCGTCATTTTTTTCAAATCTTCAAAAATGATGAAAAACGGCGCGCTATAGTATGCCGTACGATATGGGCTATAGCCCACGGTCCAAAATGATGAGAAATGAGGCTAACTTTTTTTTTCAAAATTTCAAAAACATGGGATATAACCCATCGTTTTTGTCATTTCGTCATTTTTTTCAAATCCTCAAAAATGATGAAAAACGGCGCGCTATAGTATGCCGTACGATATGGGCTATAGCCCATGGTCCAAAATGATGAGAAACGAGGATAACTTTTTTTTTCAAAATTTCAAAAAACATGGGCTATAACCCATCGTTTTTGTCATTTCGTCATTTTTTTCAAATCCTCAAAAATGTAGAAAAACGGCGCGCTATAGTATGCCGTACGATATGGGCTATAGCCCACGGTCCAAAATGATGAGAAACGAGGCTAACTTTTTTTTTCAAAATTTCAAAAAACATGGGCTATAACCCATCGTTTTTGTCATTTCGTCATTTTTTTCAAATCTTCAAAAATGATGAAAAACGGCGCGCTATAGTATGCCGTACGATATGGGCTATAGCCCACGGTCCAAAATGATGAGAAATGAGGCTAACTTTTTTTTTCAAAATTTCAAAAAACATGGGCTATAACCCATCGTTTTTGTCATTTCGTCATTTTTTTCAAATCCTCAAAAATGATGAAAAACGGCGCGCTATAGTATGCCGTACGATATGGGCTATAGCCCATGGTCCAAAATGATGAGAAACGAGGATAACTTTTTTTTTCAAAATTTCAAAAAACATGGGCTATAACCCATCGTTTTTGTCATTTCGTCATTTTTTTCAAATCTTCAAAAATGATGAAAAACGGCGCGCTATAGTATGCCGTACGATATGGGCTATAGCCCACGGTCCAAAATGATGAGAAACGAGGCTAACTTTTTTTTTCAAAATTTCAAAAAACATGGGCTATAACCCATCGTTTTTGTCATTTCGTCATTTTTTTCAAATCTTCAAAAATGATGAAAAACGGCGCGCTATAGTATGCCGTACGATATGGGCTATAGCCCACGGTCCAAAATGATGAGAAACGAGGCTAACTTCTTTTTTTCAAAATTTCAAAAAACATGGGCTATAACCCATCGTTTTTGTCATTTCGTCATTTTTTTCAAATCTTCAAAAATGATGAAAAACGGCGCGCTATAGTATGCCGTACGATATGGGCTATAGCCCACGGTCCAAAATGATGAGAAACGAGGCTAACTTTTTTTTTCAAAATTTCAAAAAACATGGGCTATAACCCATCGTTTTTGTCATTTCGTCATTTTTTTCAAATCTTCAAAAATGATGAAAAACGGCGCGCTATAGTATGCCGTACGATATGGGCTATAGCCCACGGTCCAAAATGATGAGAAACGAGGATAACTTTTTTTTTCAAATTTTCAAAAAACATGGGCTATAACCCATCGTTTTTGTCATTTCGTCATTTTTTTCAAATCCTCAAAAATGATGAAAAACGGCGCGCTATAGTATGCCGTACGATATGGGCTATAGCCCATGGTCCAAAATGATGAGAAACGAGGATAACTTATTTTTTCAAAATTTCAAAAAACATGGGCTATAACCCATCGTTTTTGTCATTTCGTCATTTTTTTCAAATCTTCAAAAATGATGAAAAACGGCGCGCTATAGTATGCCGTACGATATGGGCTATAGCCCACGGTCCAAAATGAT
Source organism: Protomyctophum bolini (assembly GCF_963924005.1). NCBI lineage: Eukaryota > Metazoa > Chordata > Actinopteri > Myctophiformes > Myctophidae > Protomyctophum > Protomyctophum bolini. Next base: position 23,846,114 of record NC_137866.1, read on the forward strand.
GAGAAACGAGGCTAACTTTTTTTTTCAAAATTTCAAAAAACATGGGCTATAACCCATCGTTTTTGTCATTTCGTCATTTTTTTCAAATCTTCAAAAATGATGAAAAACGGCGCGCTATAGTATGCCGTACGATATGGGCTATAGCCCACGGTCCAAAATGATGAGAAACGAGGCTAACTTTTTTTTTCAAAATTTCAAAAAACATGGGCTATAACCCATCGTTTTTGTCATTTTGTCATTTTTTTCAAATCCTCAAAAATGATGAAAAACGGCGCGCTATAGTATGCCGTACGATATGGGCTATAGCCCATGGTCCAAAATGATGAGAAACGAGGATAACTTTTTTTTTCAAAATTTCAAAAAACATGGGCTATAACCCATCGTTTTTGTCATTTCGTCATTTTTTTCAAATCTTCAAAAATGATGAAAAACGGCGCGCTATAGTATGCCGTACGATATGGGCTATAACCCACGGTCCAAAATGATGAGAAACGAGGCTAACTTTTTTTTTCAAATTTTCAAAAAACATGGGCTATAACCCATCGTTTTTGTCATTTCGTCATTTTTTTCAAATCCTCAAAAATGATGAAAAACGGCGCGCTATAGTATGCCGTACGATATGGGCTATAGCCCATGGTCCAAAATGATGAGAAACGAGGCTAACTTTTTTTTTCAAAATTTCAAAAAACATGGGCTATAACCCATTGTTTTTGTCATTTCGTCATTTTTTTCAAATCCTCAAAAATGATGAAAAACGGCGCGCTATAGTATGCCGTACGATATGGGCTATAGCCCACGGTCCAAAATGATGAGAAACGAGGATAACTTATTTTTTCAAAATTTCAAAAAACATGGGCTATAACCCATCGTTTTTGTCATTTCGTCATTTTTTTCAAATCTTCAAAAATGATGAAAAACGGCACGCTATAGTATGCCGTACGATATGGGCTATAGCCCACGGTCCAAAATGATGAGAAACGAGGCTAACTTTTTTTTTCAAAATTTCAAAAAACATGGGCTATAACCCATCGTTTTTGTCATTTCGTCATTTTTTTCAAATCTTCAAAAATGATGAAAAACGGCACGCTATAGTATGCCGTACGATATGGGCTATAGCCCACGGTCCAAAATGATGAGAAACGAGGCTAACCTTTTTTTTCAAAATTTAAAAAAACATGGGCTATAACCCATCGTTTTTGTCATTTCGTCATTTTTTTCAAATCCTCAAAAATGATGAAAAACGGCGCGCTATAGTATGCCGTACGATATGGGCTATAGCCCATGGTCTAAAATGATGAGAAACGAGGATAATTTATTTTTCAAAATTTCAAAAAACATCGGCTATAACCCATCGTTTTTGTCATTTCGTCATTTTTTTCAAATCTTCAAAAATGATGAAAAACGGCGCGCTATAGTATGCCGTACGATATGGGCTATAACCCACGGTCCAAAATGATGAGAAACGAGGCTAACTTTTTTTTTCAAATTTTCAAAAAACATGGGCTATAACCCATCGTTTTTGTCATTTCGTCATTTTTTTCAAATCCTCAAAAATGATGAAAAACGGCGCGCTATAGTATGCCGTACGATATGGGCTATAGCCCATGGTCCAAAATGATGAGAAACGAGGCTAACTTTTTTTTTCAAAATTTCAAAAAACATGGGCTATAACCCATTGTTTTTGTCATTTCGTCATTTTTTTCAAATCCTCAAAAATGATGAAAAACGGCGCGCTATAGTATGCCGTACGATATGGGCTATAGCCCACGGTCCAAAATGATGAGAAACGAGGATAACTTATTTTTTCAAAATTTCAAAAAACATGGGCTATAACCCATCGTTTTTGTCATTTCGTCATTTTTTTCAAATCTTCAAAAATGATGAAAAACGGCACGCTATAGTATGCCGTACGATATGGGCTATAGCCCACGGTCCAAAATGATGAGAAACGAGGCTAACTTTTTTTTTCAAAATTTAAAAAAAAAAGGGCTATAACCCATCGTTTTTGTCATTTCGTCATTTTTTTCAAATCCTCAAAAATGATGAAAAACGGCGCGCTATAGTATGCCGTACGATATGGGCTATAACCCACGGTCCAAAATGATGAGAAACGAGGCTAACTTTTTTTTTCAAATTTTCAAAAAACATGGGCTATAACCCATCGTTTTTGTCATTTCGTCATTTTTTTCAAATCCTCAAAAATGATGAAAAACGGCGCGCTATAGTATGCCGTACGATATGGGCTATAGCCCACGGTCCAAAATGATGAGAAACGAGGATAACTTATTTTTTCAAAATTTCAAAAAACATGGGCTATAACCCATCGTTTTTGTCATTTCGTCATTTTTTTCAAATCTTCAAAATTGATGAAAAACGGCACGCTATAGTATGCCGTACGATATGGGCTATAGCCCATGGTCCAAAATGATGAGAAACGAGGATAACTTATTTTTTCAAAATTTCAAAAAACATGGGCTATAACCCATCGTTTTTGTCATTTCGTCATTTTTTTCAAATCCTCAAAAATGATGAAAAACGGCGCGCTATAGTATGCCGTACGATATGGGCTATAGCCCATGGTCCAAAATGATGAGAAACGAGGATAACTTATTTTTTCAAAATTTCAAAAAACATGGGCTATAACCCATCGTTTTTGTCATTTCGTCATTTTTTTCAAATCTTCAAAAATGATGAAAAACGGCGCGCTATAGTATGCCGTACGATATGGGCTATAGCCCACGGTCCAGAATGATGAGAAACGAGGCTAACTTTTTTTTTCAAAATTTCAAAAAACATGGGCTATAACCCATCGTTTTTTTTCATTTTTTTAATTTTTTTCAAATCCTCAAAAATGATGAAAAACGGCGCGCTATAGTATGCCGTACGATATGGGCTATAGCCCATGGTCCGAAATGATGAGAAACGAGGATAACTTTTTTTTTCAAAATTTCAAAAAACATGGGCTATAACCCATCGTTTTTGTCATTTTGTCATTTTTTTCAAATCCTCAAAAATGTAGAAAAACGGCGCGCTATAGTATGCCGTACGATATGGGCTATAGCCCATGGTCCAAAATGATGAGAAACGAGGATAACTTATTTTTTCAAAATTTCAAAAAACATGGGCTATAACCCATCGTTTTTGTCATTTCGTCATTTTTTTCAAATCTTCAAAAATGATGAAAAACGGCGCGCTATAGTATGCCGTACGATATGGGCTATAACCCACGGTCCAAAATGATGAGAAACGAGGCTAACTTTATTTTTCAAATTTTCAAAAAACATGGGCTATAACCCATCGTTTTTGTCATTTCGTCATTTTTTTCAAATCCTCAAAAATGATGAAAAACGGCGCGCTATAGTATGCCGTACGATATGGGCTATAGCCCACGGTCCAAAATGATGAGAAACGAGGATAACTTATTTTTTCAAAATTTCAAAAAACATGGGCTATAACCCATGGTTTTTGTCATTTTGTCATTTTTTTCAAATCTTCAAAAATGATGAAAAACGGCACGCTATAGTATGCCGTACGATATGGGCTATAGCCCACGGTCCAAAATGATGAGAAACGAGGCTAACTTTTTTTTTCAAAATTTAAAAAAACATGGGCTATAACCCATCGTTTTTGTCATTTCGTCATTTTTTTCAAATCTTCAAAAATGATGAAAAACGGCGCGCTATAGTATGCCGTACGATATGGGCTATAGCCCACGGTCCAAAATGATGAGAAACGAGGATAACTTATTTTTTCAAAATTTTGAAAAACATGGGCTATAACCCATCGTTTTTGTCATTTCGTCATTTTTTTTAAATCTTCAAAAATGATGAAAAACGGCGCGCTATAGTATGCCGTACGATATGGGCTATAGCCCACGGTCCAAAATGAGGAGAAACGAGGCTAACTTTTTTTTTCAAAATTTCAAAAACATGGGCTATAACCCATCGTTTTTTTTCATTTTTTTCATTTTTTTCAAATCCTCAAAAATGATGAAAAACGGCGCGCTATAGTATGCCGTACGATATGGGCTGTAGCCCATGGTCCAAAATGATGAGAAACGAGGATAACTTTTTTTTTCAAAATTTCAAAAAACATGGGCTATAACCCATCGTTTTTGTCATTTCGTCATTTTTTTCAAATCTTCAAAAATGATGAAAAACGGCGCGCTATAGTATGCCGTACGATATGGGCTATAGCCCACGGTCCAAAATGATGAGAAACGAGGCTAACTTTTTTTTTCAAAATATCAAAAAACATGGGCTATAACCCATCGTTTTTTTCAAATCCTCAAAAATGATGAAAAACGGCGTGCTATAGTATGCCGTACGATATGGGCTATAGCCCATGGTCCAAATTGATGAGAAACGAGGATAACTTTTTTTTTCAAAATTTCAAAAAACATGGGCTATAACCCATCGTTTTTGTCATTTTGTCATTTTTTTCAAATCCTCAAAAATGATGAAAAACGGCGCGCTATAGTATGCCGTACGATATGGGCTATAGCCCATGGTCCAAAATGATGAGAAACGAGGATAACTTTTTTTTTCAAAATTTCAAAAAACATGGGCTATAACCCATCGTTTTTGTCATTTCGTCATTTTTTTCAAATCTTCAAAAATGATGAAAAACGGCGCGCTATAGTATGCCGTACGATATGGGCTATAACCCACGGTCCAAAATGATGAGAAACGAGGCTAACTTTTTTTTTCAAATTTTCAAAAAACATGGGCTATAACCCATCGTTTTTGTCATTTCGTCATTTTTTTCAAATCCTCAAAAATGATGAAAAACGGCGCGCTATAGTATGCCGTACGATATGGGCTATAGCCCACGGTCCAAAATGATGAGAAACGAGGATAACTTATTTTTTCAAAATTTCAAAAAACATGGGCTATAACCCATCGTTTTTGTCATTTCGTCATTTTTTTCAAATCTTCAAAATTGATGAAAAACGGCACGCTATAGTATGCCGTACGATATGGGCTATAGCCCATGGTCCAAAATGATGAGAAACGAGGATAACTTATTTTTTCAAAATTTCAAAAAACATGGGCTATAACCCATCGTTTTTGTCATTTCGTCATTTTTTTCAAATCCTCAAAAATGATGAAAAACGGCGCGCTATAGTATGCCGTACGATATGGGCTATAGCCCATGGTCCAAAATGATGAGAAACGAGGATAACTTATTTTTTCAAAATTTCAAAAAACATGGGCTATAACCCATCGTTTTTGTCATTTCGTCATTTTTTTTAAATCTTCAAAAATGATGAAAAACGGCGCGCTATAGTATGCCGTACGATATGGGCTATAGCCCACAGTCCAGAATGATGAGAAACGAGGCTAACTTTTTTTTTCAAAATTTCAAAAAACATGGGCTATAACCCATCGTTTTTTTTCATTTTTTTAATTTTTTTCAAATCCTCAAAAATGATGAAAAACGGCGCGCTATAGTATGCCGTACGATATGGGCTATAGCCCATGGTCCGAAATGATGAGAAACGAGGATAACTTTTTTTTTCAAAATTTCAAAAAACATGGGCTATAACCCATCGTTTTTGTCATTTTGTCATTTTTTTCAAATCCTCAAAAATGATGAAAAACGGCGCGCTATAGTATGCCGTACGATATGGGCTATAGCCCATGGTCCAAAATGATGAGAAACGAGGATAACTTATTTTTTCAAAATTTCAAAAAACATGGGCTATAACCCATCGTTTTTGTCATTTCGTCATTTTTTTCAAATCCTCAAAAATGATGAAAAACGGCGCGCTATAGTATGCCGTACGATATGGGCTATAGCCCATGGTCCAAAATGATGAGAAACGAGGATAACTTATTTTTTCAAAATTTCAAAAAACATGGGCTATAACCCATCGTTTTTGTCATTTCGTCATTTTTTTCAAATCTTCAAAAATGATGAAAAACGGCGCGCTATAGTATGCCGTACGATATGGGCTATAGCCCACGGTCCAGAATGATGAGAAACGAGGCTAACTTTTTTTTTCAAAATTTCAAAAAACATGGGCTATAACCCATCGTTTTTTTTCATTTTTTTAATTTTTTTCAAATCCTCAAAAATGATGAAAAACGGCGCGCTATAGTATGCCGTACGATATGGGCTATAGCCCATGGTCCGAAATGATGAGAAACGAGGATAACTTTTTTTTTCAAAATTTCAAAAAACATGGGCTATAACCCATCGTTTTTGTCATTTTGTCATTTTTTTCAAATCCTCAAAAATGTAGAAAAACGGCGCGCTATAGTATGCCGTACGATATGGGCTATAGCCCATGGTCCAAAATGATGAGAAACGAGGATAACTTATTTTTTCAAAATTTCAAAAAACATGGGCTATAACCCATCGTTTTTGTCATTTCGTCATTTTTTTCAAATCTTCAAAAATGATGAAAAACGGCGCGCTATAGTATGCCGTACGATATGGGCTATAACCCACGGTCCAAAATGATGAGAAACGAGGCTAACTTTATTTTTCAAATTTTCAAAAAACATGGGCTATAACCCATCGTTTTTGTCATTTCGTCATTTTTTTCAAATCCTCAAAAATGATGAAAAACGGCGCGCTATAGTATGCCGTACGATATGGGCCATAGCCCACGGTCCAAAATGATGAGAAACGAGGATAACTTATTTTTTCAAAATTTCAAAAAACATGGGCTATAACCCATGGTTTTTGTCATTTTGTCATTTTTTTCAAATCTTCAAAAATGATGAAAAACGGCACGCTATAGTATGCCGTACGATATGGGCTATAGCCCACGGTCCAAAATGATGAGAAACGAGGCTAACTTTTTTTTTCAAAATTTAAAAAAACATGGGCTATAACCCATCGTTTTTGTCATTTCGTCATTTTTTTCAAATCTTCAAAAATGATGAAAAACGGCGCGCTATAGTATGCCGTACGATATGGGCTATAGCCCACGGTCCAAAATGATGAGAAACGAGGATAACTTATTTTTTCAAAATTTTGAAAAACATGGGCTATAACCCATCGTTTTTGTCATTTCGTCATTTTTTTTAAATCTTCAAAAATGATGAAAAACGGCGCGCTATAGTATGCCGTACGATATGGGCTATAGCCCACGGTCCAAAATGAGGAGAAACGAGGCTAACTTTTTTTTTCAAAATTTCAAAAACATGGGCTATAACCCATCGTTTTTTTTCATTTTTTTCATTTTTTTCAAATCCTCAAAAATGATGAAAAACGGCGCGCTATAGTATGCCGTACGATATGGGCTGTAGCCCATGGTCCAAAATGATGAGAAACGAGGATAACTTTTTTTTTCAAAATTTCAAAAAACATGGGCTATAACCCATCGTTTTTGTCATTTCGTCATTTTTTTCAAATCTTCAAAAATGATGAAAAACGGCGCGCTATAGTATGCCGTACGATATGGGCTATAGCCCACGGTCCAAAATGATGAGAAACGAGGCTAACTTTTTTTTTCAAAATTTCAAAAAACATGGGCTATAACCCATCGTTTTTTTCAAATCCTCAAAAATGATGAAAAACGGCGTGCTATAGTATGCCGTACGATATGGGCTATAGCCCATGGTCCAAATTGATGAGAAACGAGGATAACTTTTTTTTTCAAAATTTCAAAAAACATGGGCTATAACCCATCGTTTTTGTCATTTTGTCATTTTTTTCAAATCCTCAAAAATGATGAAAAACGGCGCGCTATAGTATGCCGTACGATATGGGCTATAGCCCATGGTCCAAAATGATGAGAAACGAGGATAACTTTTTTTTTCAAAATTTCAAAAAACATGGGCTATAACCCATCGTTTTTGTCATTTCGTCATTTTTTTCAAATCTTCAAAAATGATGAAAAACGGCGCGCTATAGTATGCCGTACGATATGGGCTATAACCCACGGTCCAAAATGATGAGAAACGAGGCTAACTTTTTTTTTCAAATTTTCAAAAAACATGGGCTATAACCCATCGTTTTTGTCATTTCGTCATTTTTTTCAAATCCTCAAAAATGATGAAAAACGGCGCGCTATAGTATGCCGTACGATATGGGCTATAGCCCACGGTCCAAAATGATGAGAAACGAGGATAACTTATTTTTTCAAAATTTCAAAAAACATGGGCTATAACCCATCGTTTTTGTCATTTCGTCATTTTTTTCAAATCTTCAAAATTGATGAAAAACGGCACGCTATAGTATGCCGTACGATATGGGCTATAGCCCATGGTCCAAAATGATGAGAAACGAGGATAACTTATTTTTTCAAAATTTCAAAAAACATGGGCTATAACCCATCGTTTTTGTCATTTCGTCATTTTTTTCAAATCCTCAAAAATGATGAAAAACGGCGCGCTATAGTATGCCGTACGATATGGGCTATAGCCCATGGTCCAAAATGATGAGAAACGAGGATAACTTATTTTTTCAAAATTTCAAAAAACATGGGCTATAACCCATCGTTTTTGTCATTTCGTCATTTTTTTTAAATCTTCAAAAATGATGAAAAACGGCGCGCTATAGTATGCCGTACGATATGGGCTATAGCCCACAGTCCAGAATGATGAGAAACGAGGCTAACTTTTTTTTTCAAAATTTCAAAAAACATGGGCTATAACCCATCGTTTTTTTTCATTTTTTTAATTTTTTTCAAATCCTCAAAAATGATGAAAAACGGCGCGCTATAGTATGCCGTACGATATGGGCTATAGCCCATGGTCCGAAATGATGAGAAACGAGGATAACTTTTTTTTCCAAAATTTCAAAAAACATGGGCTATAACCCATCGTTTTTGTCATTTTGTCATTTTTTTCAAATCCTCAAAAATGATGAAAAACGGCGCGCTATAGTATGCCGTACGATATGGGCTATAGCCCATGGTCCAAAATGATGAGAAACGAGGATAACTTATTTTTTCAAAATTTCAAAAAACATGGGCTATAACCCATCGTTTTTGTCATTTCGTCATTTTTTTCAAATCTTCAAAAATGATGAAAAACGGCGCGCTATAGTATGCCGTACGATATGGGCTATAACCCACGGTTCAAAATGATGAGAAACGAGGCTAACTTTTTTTTTCAAATTTTCAAAAAACATGGGCTATAACCCATCGTTTTTGTCATTTCGTCATTTTTTTCAAATCCTCAAAAATGATGAAAAACGGCGCGCTATAGTATGCCGTACGATATGGGCTATAGCCCACGGTCCAAAATGATGAGAAACGAGGATAACTTATTTTTTCAAAATTTCAAAAAACATGGGCTATAACCCATGGTTTTTGTCATTTCGTCATTTTTTTCAAATCTTCAAAAATGATGAAAAACGGCACGCTATAGTATGCCGTACGATATGGGCTATAGCCCACGGTCCAAAATGATGAGAAACGAGGCTAACTTTTTTTTTCAAAATTTAAAAAAACATGGGCTATAACCCATCGTTTTTGTCATTTCGTCATTTTTTTCAAATCCTCAAAAATGATGAAAAACGGCGCGCTATAGTATGCCGTACGATATGGGCTATAGCCCATGGTCCAAAATGATGAGAAACGAGGATAATTTATTTTTCAAAATTTCAAAAAACATGGGCTATAACCCATCGTTTTTGTCATTTCGTCATTTTTTTTCAAATCTTCAAAAATGATGAAAAACGGCGCGCTATAGTATGCCGTACGATATGGGCTATAGCCCACGGTCCAAAATGATGAGAAATGAGGCTAACTTTTTTTTTCAAAATTTCAAAAAACATGGGCTATAACCCATCGTTTTTGTCATTTCGTCATTTTTTTCAAATCCTCAAAAATGATGAAAAACGGCGCGCTATAGTATGCCGTACGATATGGGCTATAGCCCACGGTCCAAAATGATGAGAAACGAGGATAACTTATTTTTTCAAAATTTCAAAAAACATGGGCTATAACCCATCGTTTTTGTCATTTCGTCATTTTTTTCAAATCCTCAAAAATGATGAAAAACGGCGCGCTATAGTATGCCGTACGATATGGGCTATAGCCCATGGTCCAAAATGATGAGAAACGAGGATAACTTATTTTTTCAAAATTTCAAAAAACATGGGCTATAACCCATCGTTTTTGTCATTTCGTCATTTTTTTCAAATCTTCAAAATTGATGAAAAACGGCACGCTATAGTATGCCGTACGATATGGGCTATAGCCCATGGTCCAAAATGATGAGAAACGAGGATAACTTATTTTTTCAAAATTTCAAAAAACATGGGCTATAACCCATCGTTTTTGTCATTTCGTCATTTTTTTCAAATCCTCAAAAATGATGAAAAACGGCGCGCTATAGTATGCCGTACGATATGGGCTATAGCCCATGGTCCAAAATGATGAGAAACGAGGATAACTTATTTTTTCAAAATTTCAAAAAACATGGGCTATAACCCATCGTTTTTGTCATTTCGTCATTTTTTTCAAATCTTCAAAAATGATGAAAAACGGCGCGCTATAGTATGCCGTACGATATGGGCTATAGCCCACGGTCCAGAATGATGAGAAACGAGGCTAACTTTTTTTTTCAAAATTTCAAAAAACATGGGCTATAACCCATCGTTTTTTTTCATTTTTTTAATTTTTTTCAAATCCTCAAAAATGATGAAAAACGGCGCGCTATAGTATGCCGTACGATATGGGCTATAGCCCATGGTCCGAAATGATGAGAAACGAGGATAACTTTTTTTTTCAAAATTTCAAAAAACATGGGCTATAACCCATCGTTTTTGTCATTTTGTCATTTTTTTCAAATCCTCAAAAATGTAGAAAAACGGCGCGCTATAGTATGCCGTACGATATGGGCTATAGCCCATGGTCCAAAATGATGAGAAACGAGGATAACTTATTTTTTCAAAATTTCAAAAAACATGGGCTATAACCCATCGTTTTTGTCATTTCGTCATTTTTTTCAAATCTTCAAAAATGATGAAAAACGGCGCGCTATAGTATGCCGTACGATATGGGCTATAACCCACGGTCCAAAATGATGAGAAACGAGGCTAACTTTATTTTTCAAATTTTCAAAAAACATGGGCTATAACCCATCGTTTTTGTCATTTCGTCATTTTTTTCAAATCCTCAAAAATGATGAAAAACGGCGCGCTATAGTATGCCGTACGATATGGGCTATAGCCCACGGTCCAAAATGATGAGAAACGAGGATAACTTATTTTTTCAAAATTTCAAAAAACATGGGCTATAACCCATGGTTTTTGTCATTTTGTCATTTTTTTCAAATCTTCAAAAATGATGAAAAACGGCACGCTATAGTATGCCGTACGATATGGGCTATAGCCCACGGTCCAAAATGATGAGAAACGAGGCTAACTTTTTTTTTCAAAATTTAAAAAAACATGGGCTATAACCCATCGTTTTTGTCATTTCGTCATTTTTTTCAAATCTTCAAAAATGATGAAAAACGGCGCGCTATAGTATGCCGTACGATATGGGCTATAGCCCACGGTCCAAAATGATGAGAAACGAGGATAACTTATTTTTTCAAAATTTTGAAAAACATGGGCTATAACCCATCGTTTTTGTCATTTCGTCATTTTTTTTAAATCTTCAAAAATGATGAAAAACGGCGCGCTATAGTATGCCGTACGATATGGGCTATAGCCCACGGTCCAAAATGAGGAGAAACGAGGCTAACTTTTTTTTTCAAAATTTCAAAAACATGGGCTATAACCCATCGTTTTTTTTCATTTTTTTCATTTTTTTCAAATCCTCAAAAATGATGAAAAACGGCGCGCTATAGTATGCCGTACGATATGGGCTGTAGCCCATGGTCCAAAATGATGAGAAACGAGGATAACTTTTTTTTTCAAAATTTCAAAAAACATGGGCTATAACCCATCGTTTTTGTCATTTCGTCATTTTTTTCAAATCTTCAAAAATGATGAAAAACGGCGCGCTATAGTATGCCGTACGATATGGGCTATAGCCCACGGTCCAAAATGATGAGAAACGAGGCTAACTTTTTTTTTCAAAATTTCAAAAAACATGGGCTATAACCCATCGTTTTTTTCAAATCCTCAAAAATGATGAAAAACGGCGTGCTATAGTATGCCGTACGATATGGGCTATAGCCCATGGTCCAAATTGATGAGAAACGAGGATAACTTTTTTTTTCAAAATTTCAAAAAACATGGGCTATAACCCATCGTTTTTGTCATTTTGTCATTTTTTTCAAATCCTCAAAAATGATGAAAAACGGCGCGCTATAGTATGCCGTACGATATGGGCTATAGCCCATGGTCCAAAATGATGAGAAACGAGGATAACTTTTTTTTTCAAAATTTCAAAAAACATGGGCTATAACCCATCGTTTTTGTCATTTCGTCATTTTTTTCAAATCTTCAAAAATGATGAAAAACGGCGCGCTATAGTATGCCGTACGATATGGGCTATAACCCACGGTCCAAAATGATGAGAAACGAGGCTAACTTTTTTTTTCAAATTTTCAAAAAACATGGGCTATAACCCATCGTTTTTGTCATTTCGTCATTTTTTTCAAATCCTCAAAAATGATGAAAAACGGCGCGCTATAGTATGCCGTACGATATGGGCTATAGCCCACGGTCCAAAATGATGAGAAACGAGGATAACTTATTTTTTCAAAATTTCAAAAAACATGGGCTATAACCCATCGTTTTTGTCATTTCGTCATTTTTTTCAAATCTTCAAAATTGATGAAAAACGGCACGCTATAGTATGCCGTACGATATGGGCTATAGCCCATGGTCCAAAATGATGAGAAACGAGGATAACTTATTTTTTCAAAATTTCAAAAAACATGGGCTATAACCCATCGTTTTTGTCATTTCGTCATTTTTTTCAAATCCTCAAAAATGATGAAAAACGGCGCGCTATAGTATGCCGTACGATATGGGCTATAGCCCATGGTCCAAAATGATGAGAAACGAGGATAACTTATTTTTTCAAAATTTCAAAAAACATGGGCTATAACCCATCGTTTTTGTCATTTCGTCATTTTTTTTAAATCTTCAAAAATGATGAAAAACGGCGCGCTATAGTATGCCGTACGATATGGGCTATAGCCCACAGTCCAGAATGATGAGAAACGAGGCTAACTTTTTTTTTCAAAATTTCAAAAAACATGGGCTATAACCCATCGTTTTTTTTCATTTTTTTAATTTTTTTCAAATCCTCAAAAATGATGAAAAACGGCGCGCTATAGTATGCCGTACGATATGGGCTATAGCCCATGGTCCGAAATGATGAGAAACGAGGATAACTTTTTTTTTCAAAATTTCAAAAAACATGGGCTATAACCCATCGTTTTTGTCATTTTGTCATTTTTTTCAAATCCTCAAAAATGATGAAAAACGGCGCGCTATAGTATGCCGTACGATATGGGCTATAGCCCATGGTCCAAAATGATGAGAAACGAGGATAACTTATTTTTTCAAAATTTCAAAAAACATGGGCTATAACCCATCGTTTTTGTCATTTCGTCATTTTTTTCAAATCTTCAAAAATGATGAAAAACGGCGCGCTATAGTATGCCGTACGATATGGGCTATAACCCACGGTTCAAAATGATGAGAAACGAGGCTAACTTTTTTTTTCAAATTTTCAAAAAACATGGGCTATAACCCATCGTTTTTGTCATTTCGTCATTTTTTTCAAATCCTCAAAAATGATGAAAAACGGCGCGCTATAGTATGCCGTACGATATGGGCTATAGCCCACGGTCCAAAATGATGAGAAACGAGGATAACTTATTTTTTCAAAATTTCAAAAAACATGGGCTATAACCCATGGTTTTTGTCATTTCGTCATTTTTTTCAAATCTTCAAAAATGATGAAAAACGGCACGCTATAGTATGCCGTACGATATGGGCTATAGCCCACGGTCCAAAATGATGAGAAACGAGGCTAACTTTTTTTTTCAAAATTTAAAAAAACATGGGCTATAACCCATCGTTTTTGTCATTTCGTCATTTTTTTCAAATCCTCAAAAATGATGAAAAACGGCGCGCTATAGTATGCCGTACGATATGGGCTATAGCCCATGGTCCAAAATGATGAGAAACGAGGATAATTTATTTTTCAAAATTTCAAAAAACATGGGCTATAACCCATCGTTTTTGTCATTTCGTCATTTTTTTTCAAATCTTCAAAAATGATGAAAAACGGCGCGCTATAGTATGCCGTACGATATGGGCTATAGCCCACGGTCCAAAATGATGAGAAATGAGGCTAACTTTTTTTTTCAAAATTTCAAAAAACATGGGCTATAACCCATCGTTTTTGTCATTTCGTCATTTTTTTCAAATCCTCAAAAATGATGAAAAACGGCGCGCTATAGTATGCCGTACGATATGGGCTATAGCCCACGGTCCAAAATGATGAGAAACGAGGATAACTTATTTTTTCAAAATTTCAAAAAACATGGGCTATAACCCATCGTTTTTGTCATTTCGTCATTTTTTTCAAATCCTCAAAAATGATGAAAAACGGCGCGCTATAGTATGCCGTACGATATGGGCTATAGCCCATGGTCCAAAATGATGAGAAACGAGGATAACTTTTTTTTTCAAAATTTCAAAAAACATGGGCTATAACCCATCGTTTTTGTCATTTCGTCAAATGATGCATGCTGCAGATTACTCTCATTCTCATTTATACATCTGTTGCGGGTCCACAGTTGCTCAACTCAAATGTATTCGGAGTAGGATAGTATGCCGTACGATATGGGCTATAGCCCACGGTCCAAAATGATGAGAAACGAGGATAACTTTTTTTTTCAAAATTTCAAAAAACATGGGCTATAACCCATCGTTTTTTTCAAATCCTCAAAAATGATGAAAAACGGCGTGCTATAGTATGCCGTACGATATGGGCTATAGCCCATGGTCCAAAATGATGAGAAACGAGGATAACTTTTTTTTCAAAATTTCAAAAAACATGGGCTATAACCCATCGTTTTTTTTCCATTTTTTTCATTTTTTTCAAATCCTCAAAAATGATGAAAAGCGGCGTGCTATAGTATGCCGTACGATATGGGCTATAGCCCATGGTCCAAAATGATGAGAAACGAGGATAACTTTTTTTCCCAAAATTTCAAAAAACATGGGCTATAACCCATCGTTTTTTTCATTTTTTTCATTTTTTTCAAAAATGCTCAAAAATGATGAAAAACGGCGTGCTATAGTATGCCGTACGATATGGGCTATAGCCCATGGTCCAAAATGATGAGAAACGAGGATAAACATTAGCAAATTGCGGAGTGTTGCGGAGGATGAGAAACATTAGCATTTATCCTCGTTTTTCATCATTTTGAACCATGGGCACATAGTACAACTTCACTGGATACAACTGGCAACCATTGCAATAAATTTCATTGGTTTAATTTTTTTTACCAGTAAAATGCATTTCAGAAAACAATTGGATTTTCTGGGCATTTTCAGGGCACCAAAACCATCTGGGCACTAGGGACATGTGGGCACCAGGACAACTGGGCACTAGGGACATGTTGGCACCGGGACATGTGGGCATCAGGACAACTGGGCAGTTGTCCATGTGCACACATGTCCCTTGTTCCCAGGTTTCCAGTTTGGGAAACACCAATCTGAGAATCCCGTCGTCAAATATTCGGGAAAACAGCGCCTCCCCTAGGCAACAGTCTGTCTTGAGAGACTAGGGAAACACTGACTGTTCTACCTGCAAAAGTTTTTCAGAGGCAGATCTCACCAAGTCAAGTTTGACATGCAGAGGCTACTGACCCCAATTTAATGCGATTTATATCTGGGACTGGGACTGGGACTGGGACTGGGACTGGGACTGGGACTGGGACTGGGACTGGGACTGGGACTGGGACCCCATCCCCCTTGCCACATGCCCCTGTGCAGCTGCACATAGCGGCGGATGGTAGATCCGGCCCTGGTCTCACCAATACCTTCATGGAGTCAGTCGCCCACATTCACGTCAGTGGTTATGGAGACATTATCCACTTGATGATGAAAGGATCATTCTGAGGGAGAGGTGACGTACTAATGAAAGGACACACACAAACTGTTCATTGCTCAAATTGACTGAACTGAAAGAAATCGGCTGGGCTAAGGAGGAAGTTACCATCTCTGTCTGGCCGCCTGTGGTTTCTGAGTTGCAGTGTCTTTCCGTCTCACATCCCGTTATCAGTGTGTCATTTCACTACACTGCATAACACTTTATCCCCTCTTGTGCATCAAATCATTCTGCATGTGATTTTTGGTTAATTCGAAAGGATCACTCACAACAGGTCTACATGGTAAGTAGGAGGTGAAGTGAAGGAGGTGATTGTGGCCTAATACATTCAATTTGGTGAGAACCACTACTACTCTACACAATGATGAAGCAGTGATATTTATTTACTCATTTGAGCACAGACCATATACACATCAGAGGAAAGTTGCCATCCATATCCATATTAAATAGAATGATTGTGAGGGATGCAATGAGGACCGGGGACCTCTGATGTCACTCTGACTTAGACATAACCTCACCAGATATGTCTCAGAAGATAACTGACTTTCAACTGATAAACATGATGCAATGTGCATTTGTCTTTGCATTTTGCATCACTGCAGTCAATTCCAGAGTACTCACACTTTTTATAGAGCTCCCAGTCCCTACTGACTCTCAAAATGCAGGCTGTTGACCTTGAGCAGGTCCAGGAAACTTTGAGACAATAACACCGCTATTTCATCCATGAGCTGTGTTTCTGGAACAACAAGAGGAAATTCATTGAAGAAGAAAAAAGGAAAGATGAAAAGGGGCCAAATACAAGCCAACATGTGTGTGAGTCACTGATGGACATTGGACATTGTCCCAGACCTGGAGAGAAATAAAAAGACCCCTGCCAGGCCAACATGGCAGCTGTACATGTGCGCCTGTCAAGAGATGCTGGATCGGGGGGGGGAGGGGGGGGATTCTGGAGTGGAGGTACTGCTCCACTGCCTCTCCTTTCCTGGCTTGACAGTGTTTGGGCCTCTCATAACACTTCCTGACTCTTTTCCTGTGGGACCTTGGGAAAATG
This sequence comes from Protomyctophum bolini, assembly GCF_963924005.1. NCBI lineage: Eukaryota > Metazoa > Chordata > Actinopteri > Myctophiformes > Myctophidae > Protomyctophum > Protomyctophum bolini. The sequence continues at coordinate 23,863,162 of NC_137866.1, forward strand.
TCCAGTAAGAAGCTCTCCACCCTGAGTCCCTGATCCACAGACACTGCTATAATAACTACAGCGACCTCCTGTGGACAGCACAAATAAATAATTCAGGAACTGGGGTTGTATGAAGATTATCTTAAACTGAGCAAACAAACTATGGCATTGTATCCACACAAGCGTTTTATTTCAATTTAAATATTTGTCATTGGTTAGCTTGTCAGGCATTTACAAAAGGCTTCTGGGACAGTTTCAGTTTCATGAGAGTTTCTGTCAATTAAAATGACCACAGTATCTATCCATTGATTGCGCCCCTATGACATCAACACATTTGACCTCTAAGAATGAAACCACTTCTAGATCCCTAACATTTGCGACATAGACCCAGTGTGTGGCCCTCTGTATGTGGGCAGTGCAAGAGAGCGGAATGTGTGTGAGTGGGAAGGCTCAATGGAGACATTCTTGTGACCTGCACAACAATGACAGAAGAGATTTTGTGTCCCTGGGTAACAGAAGACAGAGGAGGCGGACATCATGGGGACACAATTTCTATGACGAACAAGCAGCTGAGAGTGTTTTAACTATGATTTGCACATTCAAATGCTGAGTTCAGCTTGAATTTGTGCCGATTGTGTTTTGTGGTAGATTGTAGAGCATCATCTCGTCACAATGAAACAACAAATGTGACATGTCTGTAATCTGGATTATATCATTCCAATCTGGATTTTATCATTCCAAACAAAGAGACTTTTGTTAAACTCATTGACATATCCATCATCGACTGTGTATTGAGTTTCGCTAACCTGATCCCAACTTTGTCAAAGTCAAAGTTAATGCTGAGCACATTAGTCTGAACTTGGTTGATTTGAGGGTGCTCAACAATGTTACAGTATGATGCTGCCCTCCTGTGGCACATCACCACAGACTAGTCATACATGTACTGTAGGCCTGGCTATTCTGTATGAGCTATCTCAGCAGTTAGAGTGGAGTAGTAGTTAATTCACTTAGGTTATATTAACGTATATAGACAAAGTTTAACACGTTTAATTAAACTGTTTTGTTTTATTAAAAGCGGTTTACATTTTAGGTTTTCTTTGTGTCTTTTGCCTTTATTTTATATTTTTGAGTGGTGCAACCACTCCTACAACCAGCAATGTCCGTGTACCTGTTTGTGTACGTGAATGAGCACGAGTGGTGTGCGCATGCGTGAAATTGGAACGACAGAAGTATGTGACATGGCTGCCACCTGCTGGACGCAAATCCAACTTCTGACTGTCTAGGTTCGCTAAAGAAGGAAAGGCCCAGCCAAAATAATAATGAAAAAATAGTTCTCAGTGACGCGGATTGATATCCATAATAAAGCTAATCTGACGGAGCAGAAAGAGAGAGAGAGATAGAGAGAGGAGGGGGGGGGGGGGGGGGGGAGAGAGGGGAGTTGCACCACTCGGTTCACACAGGTGTGATTTTTTATAGAGGGACAGGCAGTAGGCTGACAGGAAATGGGGGAGAGAGATGGGGGAGTGACATGCAGTAGAGGCCGTCGGGATCGGGAGTCGAGCCTGCGGCACACTGCCAGACTCGGACTATACCGGGCCAAGGTTCCTGGACCGCTGAGCCACGGCTCAGGCCTACATTTAGGTTTCTAAGTTGTAATGTACTAGACTAGACACACAATTGCACCTGGGGTTCTATGGGGGGGCTGGCTATTTAGAGGGGGGGCTAATGAATCTTGGTTTACATAGAAGTCAGTCAATTGAGCTTTTTTTTAGAGGGGGGGGGGGGGGGCTTAGAGGGGCTAAGCCTCCACCAGAGGTTGCCCCCCTGCCCTCACATCTAGAGTTCGGCCGCTACGCACCCTCACACCTTATGCCGATCCGACCAATTCACCGATATGTCTGAGTCAAAGTGTCGCCTAATTTTGAACCAAATGAACTGCTTCAGATCCCTAAACGTTGGTTCGGAACTGGAACCAAAAAGTACTTCTCCTTGCCCTGAAGTGGGAACCAAAGTCGGCATGTCACTATTCAGGTTGGAAGATGCCGATGTGATATAAACCGTCATAAAAAATCACATCCGTGTGAAGTGAGGGGCGCTAATATATTAAAGTCTCATGTTGCTATGATTAGATGATGTAATGGTGACAAAGGGTGACAAAACAAACATTAAAATTCTCTTTATTGTCAATGGCATTTAATGTTTGTTTTAGGGACAAGACGACGTAAATCTCTTCATTGTCAATGGCGTTTTTAAAACAAACATTGAACTAAAAAAATCACACTATTTAGGAGGGGCTTGCGACCCTCAAAAATAAAGAACGGAACCAGTTCTAGAACAAAAGTTATTTTGGTGGAAAAGGGGCCTGAGTCTGTAGTGTGTGGCCCATACCCTGTATATTGGCATGCCCATATATGGGCCTATTGGTTGGATCGGCAGTTCTGGACAACTGGCTCTCCAAATATGCCCAATTGCACATATATGGTCATATTGTTGCATCAGCGGTTCTGGACAACCGCATATCTGAACAACTCCCTCGCACTGCCTCGAGTCCTTGCCAATGCACACGCCAACCTTGAAATGGGTCCGTCCCATATTTTCGGATCTATGGCTCTGGACAACCAGATCTCTGGATCTCCAGTCCATATATACCTATAGGGTTTGTGTATGGTTATGTCTGAGTGAGAGTGGTCAGCGGGCAGGCTATGTAAATCTATATAATATATAGATTTACATAGCCTGCCCGCTGACCACTCTCACTCAGACATAACCATACACAAACCCTAATTCTATATTGGTGAGGGCAGAGGTTATATTATAACCTCTGCCCTCACCAATATAGAATTAATCAAACTTCATTGCTGAGAAACATTTTGGTCATTACTTGTCACAGATATCAATATTAGCAACAAATATTGAGTAATATGCTTTTGACTAATTACTTCTGACAAGATTCTCACACTCATCCCACTTAATTTGATCTTCTTAGACTGAAACCCAATACAAGATGTGCTAGTGTAAATGGACATACAGCATACCTTTTAACAGCACCTAATACAGTGATGTAAATAGGTTTTCAATGTAATGAGTGCCGGGATGCAGGGATGGTCTTTTAGATGAGTCCCAGGGACATTTTATGAGTGCCACTTCAACGACGTTAGGAGTCATATTTTGTCATTTTTACAAATTGCAGCATTTAACTCCCATTTCATTTTATATGGTTAAAGTTCAATTCAATTTTATTAAAGTGTCACAGCAAGTTGTCTCAAGACACTTTACATATAGAGCATGATGTGGTTATATTCATATAGAAAACAGAAGAAGAAATGATTATTATAACTAAAGCTAGCAAAAAATATTTATATCGAATAAAATAAAAAATAGTACAGTAGTACAGTAGTGCATCCCGTGGATGTAGAGTTAGTTTGAGTTGTTTTATTGCGTCCCTTAACTATAAACTGCGTTTTGGGATGCAAAATGCACCCGAGTTTAATCTCTGCTAATACTATATGTGGAGTCCAGCTGTCTAAATGTATGATTTTTTAAAGTTTTTATCCCACGATTTTGCAACCCAGTTTTTTCACCCAGTGCCAATTATCTAATGTAATCATGGGCACTACACTTCCTGTGCCAACCTGGGGGGGCAGCAGACTGACCTCATGCCTCCTTCTATGCATGAGGAGTCAAAGCTGCTTCTTTTCACCTGACAGGGGGGAGTTTCCCTGGCTGGCCAGTTCCTTTCCGCTCCATCAGGGGGAGGTAGTTTTAGAGACCAGGATTACTACATGTTTTTGTAAGGGTACCTACCCTATGGGGACACATGCAAACTCCACACAGAAAGGCCCTTTCGCCAACCCCACCTCAGGTATGGGCACTGATGACGCGGAGGAGGGAACACGCCCCCAGCACCCACGGCGTCCCCAGCAGGAATCGAACCCAGGACCTTCTAGCTGTGAGGCGACAGCACTACAGACTGTGCCACCGTGCCCCTTTAAATGTATGATTTATGTACTGATTACTTATTATGTGTGCTGCTTGTGGAAGTGATTTGAGAGGTTCCAAGTAAAACATATCAACTGATCTTAAAACCAAATCAGTCACAAAACTTAAATTCACATTTGTTGTCAAGGTGGATCTGGAAATTAAGTCAGTGACACACACAATACATTCATAGTTGCCGATAATAGTTCACTTGATTGAAGTTTTGACAGGTTTATAAACATTCTTTTTGGCAAAAAGCCAAAAGATGCTTATGTTTTAATGATTTGGAGATTCTACAACTGAATTTTGTACCAATATTTCCTAGCTAAAATTAGTAAATGACCAGTTGAACGTTAACAATAAAATAAATGGCATGGCTCTGCCACTCCCTGTTCCCCAGTGTCTTGATGATGATGATTCACCTGGGAATGGACACTCACCTGTTCCTGATCTGGTTAATGATCCTCAGAGGCTATAAATCCATAGTATAAAATATAAATCCCAATGCTAGAATCATTTTTGAGTTTGTTTGTGTTTCCTACTAATGTCTGCTTCCAGTTAACCCTTTTCTCTGTGTATATTTCCCATGTTTTGAGCTGTGGGCTTAGACATTAACCTCTTAACTTGAAAACGAATCCATTTGCAACATCTGGCATTGTCACCAATCACCATATTCAAAAGGAAGGGAGACAACTAGACAAGTCATTGCAATTAAAAATGTATAGTAGGCAGTAGATAGATGCTCTTATCCAGTCATCCTGTGGCAACAGCCATATGGCATCTTTGTTTTTGACAATTACGGTTGCAAAAATCTAACTTGCTTCACAACCCACATTACAGTGAAAACATCCTTCCAGACACGCAGTGTATTTTTTGAAAGGACGCAAACATCTTTATTGCTGGATAGGTCCAGGTGAAATGTAGACGGCATCATAAATCGGTAAGTTTTCAAGCTTGGCCATTATCTCTGGAACGGAGTCCAGAAGTCCAATCTGCTCAGTTTGAAGAATGTTTTTGGATGCCCGACTATAAGGGCATTAAAGCACATTGATTATTCATTGGCCATATTCAGACCGCAGCCATCTTGCCAGCAAGGTGATATCTAGGTTCTACTTCCCATAGACAGCCCATTCATCCAAACAGAAAAGTCCTCTTTAATTATATTAAACAATGTCAAAATCACCAACATTGCAGCTGTAGGGAAAGCTTGAATTATCCTCTTTCAATCTGTAAAGTTTTTGTTCAATAAAAATCCACCGTAGACATGTTATGAGCTACTTCCTTGAAATTCCTTACAGATGATTATTTAAGTATCGGAGTATGGAAGCGCTCGTTATCAGTAAAGCAACCTCCTGCTGCCTGCTGCACTATGTGCACATTCAAAACAGGTGGTACGCATGGGCTGCTGAGTGATATTCAACGAGCGCTTCCAAACTACTTAAAAAAAAATCACATGAAGGAATTTCTTGACAGGAAGTAGCTCATCGGGGTCGGGAAATATTAAGGCGAGTTGTCCGAACTTTCGGAGTGAGCTGTCCGTCTTTTCCCTTTACCAACACGCCCAACTCGCCCCAGCAGAAAGTACAGACAACTCACCCCGCCATGTCAGAAAGTGAAGACAACTCACCGGGGTGAGTTGTTGAACCCTTTGCCTGTTACACAGGCCAGATGCTCAACATGCTCAAATGTTTTGATTGAATTGATTGAAACCTTTATTTCAGGGGAATCCAATTGAGACCAGGATCTCTTTTTCAATGGCGCCCTGTATACAAACAAGAACATTTTGATTTACAGCAATGATTTTACATACATGACATGGACACACAGTACAACAAATATAATACACAAGCACATACACACAGAAACAAAACCTTATAACCAAATATTACAAAAAGCATATGCCTTCCTCTAGTGTGAGGTCAGTTAAGAGTCTTTTAAAAGTAGTAAATGAAACAAGGACATTCAACTTCAATTTGTTTTGACAATTATTCCATAAATGTGGAGCATAGACCCTGAAGGCAGTATCTCCCAATTTAGTAGTAGTTTTTGGTACCTTCAACAAAAGATTATCTTGTGATCTGGTATCATAAGCTGATGCATTGAGATCTAGCAGTTTTGTTAAATACAGAGGTAGTTTACCAATTATAGTGCTTTATACGTGAACAGGGTAACATGTTATTTCCTTCTAAGAGCCTGCAGAGAAGACCATTCTACTGAGGTAAATAGTGCACAGTGATGTGTTCTGAAACCTGCTCCTGTAATAAAGCGGAGTGCACTGTGATAGATTGAGGTGTTTATATATTTTTTTAAAGAAAAAATAAATATATTCAAGCTTTCACTACAGCTGCAATGTTGGTGATTTTGACGTTGTTTAATATAATTAGATGGGACTTTTCTGTTTGGATGAATGGGCTGTCTAACCTAACCTTTGGAAGGTTAGGTTAGGTTTCAAAGCTCTAGTGGCTTTGAACCCTAACCTAACCTTATTCAAGACATTTGGTACAAACTGTCCCATAACGGAATGTACACCTTCCGTTATTGGCGGTGGTGGCCATCATCTCTGAGGCTAGCAGTTCATATGAGTAGGCCTATAGGTCTTGGCACATCAAAATTAGAAGTCAATTCATCATAAAAGAAAGGTTTCCATCCCCTGTCATTTCAGTATTTAGCATCGATGACACACGGCCCTCAAGTTTGTCAAGCAGTTTTGCTTATTAGTCTAGTAGCCAGAATGTGAACCCGGACATGTTGAGTACATCAAAGTGTTTTTTTGCTAAACTAATGCTTGGAATGTATTCAGCATCATGAAAACCCCCTAGTTTGACATGTCACATGCTACAATAAAGCATGAGGAAATTTGGATTTTTTTTGCCTTCTATAGGTTATTAATGTTATGGTCACAATTATGAAAATTGCTCAACATATGCAAGTTAGCATCCGGCAGTTTCTACATGCTGGGGACCCATACTCAACATTTCTAACATAAAACTTTGGTGTACTCAACATGTCCGGGTTCACAATGGGGCTCTGGCTAGACTATATGTTAATATGCTTCTTACCATGCCAATGCATGCAATGCCTAATCGATGATGACATCCATCAACCTAGCCTCCTCTGAATAGAATAGAACTTTATTTGTCATTGTACAGGTACAACGAAATTCAAGCAAGCAGTCCTTAAAGTGCATAGACAAAGATCTAAAACAAAAAACAAAAAAAAAGACATGGCAAGAATAAAAACACAAGGTGAGCATGACACATCCTATAACTAAAAATACATTATTGCACAACTCCAATACCATATTGCACATCCCCATATTGCACATATTGTCAATTTTGCCTGGTTACATTCAGTGCAGCTATGGCTCTGGGGTACAGGCTGTTCTTCAGTCTATTTGTGCGGGTTCTAAATGCTTTGATTGATTGATTGATTGATTGATTTATTTATTGATTGATTGATTGAAATGTAAACAGCATGTGGAGTCGAGCACACTGCCAGAGCTGGATTACCAGCCAAGGTGCCTGCCTGCCTGGACCGACCTGCTCAAATTAGATGCGATAGTGACCAATAAAAGGTCCAAGGGTGATCGAGCCTTCGCGGCGGCTGCCCCCAGTCTCTGGAACACTTTGCCTTTTCATATCAGAGCTGCCCAGTCCATCACAACTTTTAAATCTTTGCTTAAGACCCACTTCTTCTCCCTGGCTTTTTACGACAGTTGAAGTAGCCCCCTTCACTCTGCTTTGTTTGTTTGTCTGCTTATATTGTATATTTTTGCTTTCATTTCTTCTAAATGCCTGTTTGTTTTCATGTTTTAAATGCCTGTATATATTGTATTGTTTTAGTATCTGAACCTGTACAGCACTTTGGTTGACCTGGTAATGTAAAATGTGCTATATAAATAAAGTTGAGTTGAATTGAGTTGAGTTGAGTTGGACCACTGAGCCATGGCCCAGGCCAATATATGTATTTTTAAACCAAACATTTTTTTATTCAAATCTTTGCTTCTGTGGGTCACTGGAAAAAGTATTTTGAGATGGGGGTCCACGTATGCCTCCAAATACATATCATTTTGAGGGTCCTTTTCAAATGAGCACCACTGTTATAGCAACATGTTTTTCAGAACACGTTTGTAGAATCGGTCTTAGGTCATAATGGGTTAAAGCTAAAAGGATAACACAAAAAGGTTATTGGAAATTGTTTCCATTGTGGTCCTAATGTCGTGTCTGAAAACAACCACGTAAGAACACCAATCAAAGTCACACTCTACAAGGCATCGTGCGTGTCAACACACACCAGGTTCAGAATCAGAAACCTGTCCTGGACTGTTCATCACTACCACTTAAGACACCCTGGTGTTTTTAACACCAGATGACTCCCAACATATCTGCTGACAGCCCACAGAAAGCCTGGTGGTCAAAAGCTGTTGCTGCAGCAAAATGTCAACTTTGGCATGCCTGTTATGACACACCGGGGTCACACACTTTGAGCAGAAACAAAGATACCATCATGCTAATCGAGTAGCCTACCATTTTCACCTCCTGATCGATCCACAGTCCCAGCTGTGGAAAGATATGTTTCAAGACTTCCAAAATCCAAGTAATCTACGTGCTTGGCTTGACTGGTCTAGTTCTCCTTGCATGACAAGTAGGATACTACTAATAAAAGGTGATGCAAATACAAGTTATCACCGGGTGGCTTATTGCATATTTTTCTGCAAGTACATATCACGATGTTGCCACCTGTAATTTAATCCTCCTATAAAACCCACGGCATCCCGTCGAGGTCGACAATGGATCTCGCTGTCTCTCATAAAACCTGCACTTCATTTGAGAGTCACAGTTCAGATGGGTATTTCTGCTGTTGCTAAAAGTTGGGCCATGAGCCAATTTGCAGAGCAGTTCCACCACCCAGACTTTAAAACGTGAGCCAGACAGCCAGAAAGGCAAGAACATCATCTTTTATTTTAAAAGATGAACCAGAAGCATCCGGTTTCTTGTTATCAATGTGGGAATCTCCCAGGGATAAATACAGAACTTTTTCTTGTACAGAATGTTTAAGAATCTGTTCTTTTTCCACTCAAGCAGGCTCTTTTCCAACTGGATGTTGTATTAGGTTTAGAGATAAACATCATTGAGATGTGATTACATAAATTGACATGTACCAGTAGGCTAAACAATGGAGTGGATGTTGTTACCGGACATCAGTACAGAGATGTGATGCCTAGCGGTCCAGGCCCCTAGGCTGGTAAACGCGCTGTCAGGCATGATATGCACGCACACACACACACACACACACACACACACACACACACACACACACACACACACACACACACACACACACACACACACACACACACACACACACACACACACACACACACACACACACACACACACACACACACACACACACACACACACACACACACACACACACACAACTCACAAGTAGGAATCTACACTGAATCCACAGCTAAGGGTTCTGCCCACTTAACTGAACCATGCTGGACCACCAGATGGTGCTTGCAATTGCAGTGTGGCTAGCCTATAGTATAGTATAACCAACGCTGATGTCAGCAAGAAGTGAGAACTTTGAAGTGCTATGCTATATATGCAGTCCATAGGGGCAGATGCCACTTGCTCCACTACTGGAGTCAGTTACAGTAAACAGTCATAATATGGTCGCTAGCTACAGTAGCTACAATATACAATGGTCATATTTCTTTCTGGGACCCGTGCTACTTCATGCTATAAGTAAATCCAGTATATGTGTGGTAAGGGTCGGGGGGGGGGCATTCGGGGGCTGTGGAGGCAGTCATAATGTATATGTGATCTATTTTTAAAATGTCTCCCTTGTTGCTTGTGAATCCTCTTTTCAGCTTGAGCCAAGGAAGTGGAACCTGATAAGGACAGTGGTGACTTAAGCCTTCTACAGGAATGTGGGGTGAATAAAACAACTCTCTGTCTGTTAGTGGTAGCGGTGGCCGAACGGTTTGCGGAGCCGTCTTGATATCGGAAGGTCGCTAGATCGTATCCCCGGACCGGCACGTTAAAATTACCACTGCTGAAGTGCCCTTGGACAAGGCATTGAACCTCTACCATGAAATGTTCTATGAGCAGGGCCTGGCTGTAAACAAGTTCTTGAGCTTAGTCCAGTTACCCTGGGTAAACATAGTACCTTTCCTTTCCTTTCCGTCCTGGCTGTCAAGAGGAGAAAAAAAAGAAAGATGTCACAAGCCAGCATCTTCAGTTTCAGTGTCCAAGGATGACCCCAGTAAAAATAAATAAAGAATAGAATGAAAAATAAAAACTTGATCGATTGAAATAATTTGATCTTGTTCCTCTTCTCCTTAGTTTTAGTTTACTGCGACCATGCGTCGCAGATTACTATGAAAACCTGCAAAACCTGTCCGTCAGTCACGCCTCCATATATGGTTGTCAGAATGTCAGTCCATTACGCCTCGTGACATCACCCACCTCCATATATGGTTGTCACTCAGTCCATCACGCCTCGTGACATCACGCCTCGTGACACGTCACACCACCATATATGGCCGTCAGTCCGTCACGCCTCGTGACACGCTCATGGCCGTCTCGATATATGAAGATCACGACATTGACCTCAACAAATCCTGGATAGCCGTACATCGAGAAGATTGGATCATCACCTAGATCTGCATATATGGAGACAGCCAGAAACTCTACATCTGACCTCAAATCTCTCACCCTTAGATCTCCATATATGGAGCTGACCTGTTCTGACAACCATATATGTTGATCCGCCCCCACCCGTCCTTCCTCTTCGATGTCTTCCTTTTGACTGATACCTGTCCATTCAAACTCTAGACGGGCCCGCCCCAAAGTTATTAGTGCAGCCACGCCCGGCAGCCGGTGAAAACTAGAGTTCTCAACAGGACCGAAAATTAAGGCCCGGCCCTACCTGGGCCCTCATCAAACCCTGTACACTCAAGACACGCTCCAGTACAGAATTAATTCCATATGTTGATCTGACCCCCCATGCCAAAGCGCCAGCGCTCGCCCAGCAGTCTGCTGTCACCCAGGCGGATGCGTGCTTCTCGCCCTCAGGGCGTGTACTGGTATAGACTTATTATAAGTGTCCTAATTCCGTATAAGAACCCTGCGTCCATGTTCACAGCATGCAGAATGATTCTGCATCATCAGATAAACGCATCACAGATAACTGCATGGACTGTGTACTTAATATTCTGCGTTTGATATGGAAGCGCTGCATTGCTATTGCTTCTCGCCCTCAGGGCGTCTTACTGGTTATATAGTAGAAAGTGGAGTATAACGGTACATGAAACCGAGCTCAGAGAGAAAGACATGTGAGATATACAGGAGTTGGATTCAGACTGCATGTCATCTTGTCACGTGACCCAAACGGATCATGTGGTCCGGGCATTTACTGGCATCGGGGACTGTGTGTCTATATAGATATTCTAGTACTGAGGTACAAGCTGTGCCATCAGCACAAAATGTGAGATTGGGAATAGAAATAGTTGCAGGACTGAATAGTTTATAATGGAATCAAAAGTTCTCTGTTTGAGATATGAATCAAATACTTTTCTAATCTCACTTACTTGTGATTAATATCTAAGCGACAGATTTATACTTGACACTATTGTGGCTTGTCACAAGTCTGTTCATCAGTCTGCTCATCTCTTTCTATGACTGCATGTCATGTGACCCAAAATGAGCATGTGGTCCGGGCATTTACTGGCATCGGGGACCGTGTGTCTGTGTAGATATTCTAGTATTGAGGCACAAGCTGTGCCATCAGCACAAAATGTGAGATTGGGAATAGAAATAGTTGCAGGACTTTATAGTTTATAATGGAATCAAAAGTTCTCTGTTTGAGATATGAATCAAATACTTTTCTAATCTCACTTACTTCTGTGCATCAGTCTGCTCATCTCTTTCTATTGTGCTGAAGTCCATCTCGCCGTCTCTCCAGTGCCTTGCAAGTAGTGCGTGATTCTTGCTCAAATGTGAATCTCGATTTTACTCCACAAGAATTGAGACGATTCTCACACAATTCTCATTTGTTCTGTGAAAATATTTATTGTCTTTAAGCTGTAGTTGCTGGACAACATTCAAAATGTGGCACCTGGAGCCAACTACATGTGGCTTCAAACAGACAACATCAAAGTGCTTGACTTAAACCTCTCTTAAAGTCTCTATCTTGTAGCAAACATAAGAGTAACTAACTAAAATGAATTGTACAGCCAACTAGTGCTGCACGATTCTTGCTCAAATTTTGAAATGAGATTGCATGATGCATATAGGTGTCTGAAATTAGATTGCATTGTGCAGGACTATACTTGCAAGTAGGTTATTAGATCTTTAGCTGCTGGAGGCAAGCTTGAGCTATGCCCAAATGTGTGCTGTAGTACATAATCTTTGGAGTGAGGAACCTCCAGATTTCTGTACAAGGACAAACAGCTGCTCCACACAAATATAGCACTCTGGAATAGCAACAGGTGGTGGGTGGAGCTTAGGCCATGTACACATCATGTGATAATACATGTGTACATGTGTGTACGTGTAAGTGAGAAGGGGGAGGGTGAGAGATAGTTGAATGAACTCTTTCAGAACACACATTTATATACTGCTATACAAACCATTATGATTTAGTGACACTCTCACATCAACATTGACAGTTGTAGTTGCTATTTAGCATTATTTGTCATTAGTTTACTTACTTTATTGGTTTATTGGATTATTTCTGGGCACCAAGAGCATGCCTCTCCATGCAGGCCTAATTGATTGACAGCAAGGGTACGTGTAGGCCTGGGTGATTGGGGAATGGCATGCACCTGGGACAGAGAACAATGCCATAAGGAACTCATGGGAAGCTGTTTTGTTCCAATGCACTTTAATGGATGAAGTTTAGTAAAATATGCAAACCAAAAATATATTCAACCTGTGGACAATGTGTTCTTTATGCCTGTGTACAACTACAAGTCTGGATGCATCAATGGAACCGACGACAAACGCCTTTTCACTGTAGGCTATATGAACATAACTTCCCTCCACTTTTCAAAGCTCCTTCTCATTCACTTTAGCCCATACCCACATCAAAACAAAGATGTCACAAAATATCTTATGTTTGATATTTGGCAGACTGTGTCTTTTTGTTTCAGATCAAATAGCCAGTAAAATAAATGTAGCTCCTTTGATCAGTATAGGAGGAGAAGAAACAGAGCAGGAGTAGATCCGGAATACCGGCTGCTACTGGCAAGGCATCACAGGTGCCAAGTCATTCACAGGAAAACCCTCAATGGGAGGGTGATTAGTTTCCATCAGAGAGTGCAAAAGGTATTGCAAGAGCCAAAATGCAATCCAAGACTGACTTCTGGTCTTATGGTGGCTGCGTAACCCTAGCTCTTCTAGCAAATGATCTTCACTATACAGTCATTATCCTCGTCCCACAAATACTTCAGTTGTAGGCTTAGGCCAGTCAATCTGACGGCGTTCACCGGGCGCGTGTGACGCGTGTGACGCGCGTCAAAAAACGAACCGGGGCAATTTTAACCCTTCTGTAACTGCTCCCAAACCATCTTTATCCGTGGCAGAAATAGGACAACGCTGAGGGCTTTTTATTTGTCCCAAGTGGCAACCGTGAAAAACTGTAAATAAATCACATAATATACACTTTTAAATATCATGAAACAGTGAAATATGAACGTCTTTGTCAGTTAAACAAACAATAAAATGTACACAAACAATAAACACAAACAATGGCATAACTTTTACAGACAAACAAAACAATTGGGAACATACCGTATGCGCCTTCTGCACCGATTATTCAGGAGTTCAGTTAAGTTCTTTCATATTATATTATATTCTTTTATCTTATCTTAGTCATGTCAGACTCTCTGACATGAGAGCTCCTCTCTGCAGCTCTGCTCTTTTTGTTCTGATCTGACATGCCCAAGACCCACAGGTGCTTTAAATAGGTAATCAGAGCAGGTGAGCCCAATTCAACCTGCCCAGGAATCAGACAGACCACAAAACAGAGCACAGTAGATGGCACCATATCACCATGCATTTACCATTATGTACCCAAATAAACCTCCAAAAAGTTCACATATACATTTTCAGAAATGTGAGCAATAAAATAGCAATAGAAAATAGAAATAGAAAAATAGAAATAGAAAATATCCATTACTGGGACAGTTACACCTTCAATCATTAAAAAGGGTGACGGTGACGGAGACGCAACGCCGACGCGTCCTGCAGTGGAGCCCAAATAACATATTAAAAAAAAAATCATGATCCAAAATGTATATAGCCTACTCAATTTTTTATATGTTACAAAAGGCCGCCTCCCATTCGGATGACCCTATAAGGGATCATAAAAAACCTTGAACGATTACTATTGCAATTTATTTTGGGTCAAATCTTAGATTGATTTACTTCATGCTTATTGTGCCTTTTTGTGATATGCACGATTTTCTGTCCAATCCAGCTCGACACATATGGTCTCCAGCTTGTCAGATGATGTGATCTGGTCGTGTGACTTCCAATGAGCATGCAAACTTTAGACCAGTGTGGTCTGCTTGCTCTTTTGCACCAGCTTGTGAATACCTTTCCCCCCATGGGGTCATAATGTTATGGATGCCATTAAGGGCAGCAGCCTCATTAGCTCCAGATAGCTAGAGTTGATGATGCTTGAAAAGCTAGATTGTGTACCCTGGGGGGTTGTCAAGCCTGCAAAATGTATGCACGCAAAAAGATCCCTCACAGCTCACAGTTCAGATTTTATTTCTTCTTTTAGTAGCCTATCCATAGGGAGGACATGCACTGCAAGCAGCTATGTGTGTTGTCAAGTTTGAAACCTTAACAAACAGCCCAAAACAGCAAAAATAACGAATGCATTTTCAGAATGATTTGACATCAGTGATTAAGTGATGATTGTACATTATTTATTATTATTATTATTAACATTACAGCAAGCAGTAGTGCAAAACAATTCTACAAGTATTGTTTCCATCCATGTAAGTTCACTTCGAGCCTAGGCTATAAGCTACAGATAGTCAGACTCAGATACATTTAACCTACTGACTGCCATGCACAGGGACCAGTAGGCAGTAACCTATACTCTCTCTCTCTCTCTCTCTCTCTCTCTCTCTCTCTCTCTCTCTCTCTTTCTCTTTCTCTCTGCGTGTGTGTGTGTGTGTGTGTGTGTGTGTGCATGTGTGTGTGTGTGTGTGTGTGTGTGTGTGTGTTTGTGTGTGTGTGTGCGAGCGATCGAGCGTCGAGAGGGGGGGGGGGGGGGGGGGGTGGAGACAATGCTGCGGTTCTTTGCAGTATGCGCGTCAACGGAATCCCACGAGTGCGTCATCCAAGTCAACGACTATTCTTTGAACGCGCTTGCGATTGGCCAGAGACTGGAAAGCTCCCCACCCTCTGTGCTGCCTTCTATGGAAGCTCTGACGTAATGGATACAATAAAATTGATACTATAAATGTCTTACCGAGATCAGAGCGCAGGGACTCCACTTCAGCTGAAAGACTGGAGATGATTAACAACCTTTTTGGACTACTTCTGAATCTTTGTGAAACTGCATAGTAACAGGTAAGTCAAAATAAGCTATGGTAATGTTATATTTTTGTGTATGGAAATGAGAGTGGATAACTTTTTGATTAATTCTATGATTAAGAGAGACACATCGATACTTTAATTAGATGTTGTTCACTGATATCTAAAACATAAAAACGAGACAAAATATCCCCTAGACTAGAATGTATCTAGCCATTAAAGAAAAAGCAACTGATGTTTGAAGTTTGGTTCTCCTTTAGATGCTCCAGAGTTTTGTTAAACAAAAATCTGAGTGTATAAATACAAATAGACAGAATAAAACAATAGTCAAATTTAAGACCATGGTTAGGTTAAAGCTTACAGTCATAAAAACCTTCATTTTAAGCTTATAGCCTAAGGGACACTATTGCTATTATGTACCTTGTTGCATCTATGGCTACTTGCACCCTGTGTTGGCATAGTGCACTACCACACTTCATTATAAGCAATTAAGCATGCAAAAATGAATAAATCAACCTGCACTTTCAATGAAATATAGAAAGCTTGTTTGTTTAAATTATTATTATTTGTAACTTTTGGAGTAGGCTACACTCATGGCTTGCTCAAAACGTACATATATTTGGCTACTTTTGCATCTCACAAATGCTATCTTATTCAACCCACAGAGACATGACCCTTGTCCACCCCCAGCATGCAGCTCAGCCATATGAGAATACCCTCAGCAACTCTGAGCTTCAGGCCGTTCAGGGCATGGATTTTAACTCCAGATTAGCTCTTGACATGAGCAGCCAAAGGGACCATCTCTCTTCTCCACCCCTCCCGAGCATCAACTCTCTGGTGGGCACATACACAGGGGAATTTGATGCCTTTTCGTGTCAGATCACCGCCACCCCTACCCCAGCCACTCCATCGCCAGGCCAGGAGTCTCCCTTCAAGGTGGATGACCTCCAGATTTATGGCTGCTACCCAGGAACATTTACACTGAGCTACCTCGATGATGCTCTGTCTGGTGGCTCTGATTACTTCGGCAGCCCCACATCTGCACCGTCTCCCTCGACCCCAGGCTTCCAGAGCCAGCCGACCTCCACTTGGGACTCAGCCTTTGGCCCTTACTCGCCCACACCAGGATTCTGGGCAGCTGACAAAGCTTCCGTTGCACATGCACACTCTTTCTTCCCTTTTGGATCTGCGGAGGATGCATCCTCTTTGTGCCAGTCCCACTTGGCAGAACAGGACCCTTTCAATTTGACCCAACAGCATCCAACAGCTTTAACCTTTCCCCCGCTGGCATTGGAGCATGCAAGTGACTTAGATGGCACTGAACAGGTTGAAGACAGCCTGTCGCCCACATCAAGAAGCCCCGGTGGAAATGAGGGGCGCTGTGCTGTCTGTGGAGACAATGCCTCCTGTCAGCATTATGGGGTTCGCACCTGTGAAGGATGCAAAGGATTTTTCAAGGTAACATATCATCTGGTATCAGATCAGTCATTTTGTTTTAGTTTGAATAAAAAACACCTGATACTGAATGTGTCTTTTGTATTTTGCAGCGAACAGTACAAAAGAATTCCAAGTATGTGTGCCTCGCTAATAAAGACTGTCCTGTGGACAAGCGTCGGCGGAATCGGTGCCAGTTCTGTCGTTTCCAGAAGTGCCTAGTTGTAGGCATGGTGAAGGAAGGTGAGTTCGGCACATTTATGACTTATTATGACAAGGGTGTCGCAAGGGGGGGGGGGGAAGTAAGAATGAGTTACCGCAGATTCCATCATTGTCCCAGGGCCCAGAATTTGGTGCTATATACACCCCTTACTGACATACTCTGTTTGAAAGTGGGAACTTGTGTGTGGCTTTAATGTCAGAATCTCTCCTAGTTGTGAGAACAGATAGCCTTAAAGGGCGAAGAGGTCGCCTACCATCTAAGCCTAAAGTTGCCCAGGACCCGACAACTACAGTGTCTCCAGTGAGCCTGATTGCTTCTCTTGTTAGGGCACACATCGATTCCAATCCTGGCATTGGGAAACTGGATTACTCTAAGGTGAGAGCAAATGGAAAACTTTTAATCTGGTTTTCTGCATTAACAATGATTACTTTTAGTCATTAAAATAACTGACGATTGAAAATACATATGACTGATCAGAACCTGCCTGTCCTGTTCAGTTCCAGAACACTGTTGTCAGCCCATCAGAGAAAGAGGATGCAGGTGACATAAAACAGTTCTATGACCTGCTCACAGCCTCCATGGAGGTCATCAGGAAATGGGCTGAGAGTATCCCAGGGTTCACCGAGTTCTGCTCCGAGGACCAGGATCTACTGTTGGAGTCTGCGTTTGTTGAACTTTTCATCCTGCGACTTGCATACAGGTGAGTGAGGATAATTACCTGAAAGCTACAGTACCTGAAAACAATGATAATTGATATTAATGGTCCATTTTATTTATATAGCACTTTGTGAAGCCAAGCTTTCAACGTGCTTCGGAATTTATAAAAACATTCATCCTTGTGCACTTGAGAATTTAATTCTGCTCAGTGTAAATTGATGTGCAATCATATCCATGATCCATACAGTGCAATGAATCAACTAAACCAACCAACAAATGTCCTCTCTTCCCTGCTGAAGGTCCAATCCAGAGACACACAAGCTCATCTTCTGTAATGGTGTCGTGCTTCACAAGACACAGTGTGTCCGAGGTTTTGGTGACTGGATTGACTCCATTATGGAGTTCTCTCGGAGCCTTCATCGCATGAAGCTTGATGTTTCCTCCTTTTCTTGCCTCGCAACCTTGGTTACCATCACTGGTAAGGAATTTATGTGTCACACTGGCATACATCTGCAAAATGATGTACAGAATTCTCAAATCAATTTATCTCTCTTCTTTACACTGATTTGGCAGAGAAAAGTAAATATAATAACAGAGAATACTTGAACATTCAAGGCACTTAAAGGGATATTTCACTTTTTTGTCAGGTAATTTTGTCATCTACATTGTGAACACCCCAGACAATTTTTAAGTTGCTTGATTCAGTATTTAGATATTTGATATTCATTTTTCAACTTCAACCTCCATTTTAACCATGTTCGACTCAAAAACACCTTTTTTTCTGGTGACTGATACTGCGAGGTGCCCGGCGATGACCAAAAGTTTTTTTGAAAGTGAAATATCCGTTTAATGTTTCATCAAGCATAATTATTATATGTATGTATGTGGATCCGTAATAAACAATAAACAATAAACAGCAAGGTTTGAACGTTGTCCAGTAGGATAGTGTGCTTTGCTGCTGCTTTAGTAGCATCAGCTAAGACACTGTTGTCTGACTGCTATACACCAATTTGAGCTCTATTTTCTAATTTCTTCCTCTCACAGACCGCCACGGTCTTAGGGAGCCTAAACGCGTGGAAGACTTGCAGAACCAGCTCATTACGTGCCTTAAAGATCACGTCTCTGGCTGTGCTTCTGACTCCTCACGACCCAATTATTTGTCCAGACTGCTTGGGAAGCTCCCTGAGCTCAGGACACTGTGCACACAAGGGCTCCAACGCATCTTTTACCTTAAGCTGGAAGATCTTGTTCCACCACCACCTATAGTGGACAAAATCTTCATGGACACACTTCCTTTTTGAGAGAGCAGGGGATATGTCAGTGTTTGCAATCTCTGGAGAATTTACTGGGAAACAAATGAAGCACTTATGTTACGTGGTAGCTACAAAATGACACTGCAAGCAGTTAAGAAGAATAAGAAGCATCAGCACCTATCATCAACTCCAGAGGAAAGATGGCCATCTCCAAATTAGATATATGTGTATGGACTCACTACTGGGCTGTATTTTGCGTGTCTTAAGTACCAGGTCTTATTACCTAACTTGAGTAAACTAAAGACCTGGAGGCGTGATCAATGCCATTTGGCTATTCTGAGTGGCCAAAGAGCATTGATCACGCCTCCAGGTCTTTAGTTTACTCAAGTTAGATAATAAGACCTGCAGGTACTTAAGACACGACAACTCAAAAGGTCTTTGGTGAATTTGTGGGATGGTTTATGCACATTGTAGGAGATACTCTTTATATATATTTTTTGGAGACTGTATGGTGAGAACAGATAACTATACAAGGCAACATACAATGGTACTTGGTGTGGTTCCAGTAATAATAACTCGCCTATTTATACAATCGTACATCTGCAAAAGTTTGCACCAGGCTGTTCCGCCCACACATTTGTAGCCTTATACATGTGTAATATGTCAAATTGACTGGCTTCATCAGGAATTAATGATATCTAAGTGATATCTTGTATAGCTTAATTGATTAATTCTTTAGTGCATAACATTTTCCACTATTTTGCAATACTGTTCATGATGTTCATGATCATTAGTGTTGGCCTTGTCCTGACACATGCACACATATTCACAAAGTTTGGTATATATTATCTCTGCAGACTGCAGTCATGTAATAAAACAAATCCATAAATTATGAACCCATCATCGATTCTACCCCAAATTGTAATCATGCATGGCAGAGTCTCTAGTCACTATCACATCTGCTCATAGTGGGTGCCAGAACTGCGAAGAGTTGAACCATGCATATCACATAGTAGAAAAACACAATCTTTCTAGCTGATTCCTCAAATCACAACTAATCCAATCCTAGACTTGTTTTGGGGCAACCACAGGTTACAATTCCCCCAAATGTCTAGTGATAACAGTTTGATTTTCCAAAAAGTTGATGTATGCCAGACATAAGTCAGGCCAGACTAGCCCATGGACCAAAAGGAATGTTTACATACCACAGTACACCATTAATCAATTTTGTATCAAGAGTTTTAGACTAATGCCCTTTCAACACAGGTACATACAAAACAAATATTTCTACTGTTATTAAGTTACAAGGGGTTTATGACTGAAACATTCTTTGCATTAAACATCTCCATTTTGTGTTGAGTAGCTTTGACTCTGAGAACCTATGGTTCCAGATCCATGTGGCCAAACAGTAAGAGTCTATGTCCTATACCATTTCTGTAGCATGAGGCAGCTTGATGTACAAGTACATCCCTCAGTCATTATGTACAAGTACACCCCTGGACATGACACACACTAGTATGTTGCAGGGGCCCAGTCCAACCCTTCATGCTAAGCAGGGGAGCATTGGGTCCCCTGTCTTCTTTGGAATGACCCAGCCAGGGGATTGAACCCCGACCTGAAATAGAGTCCAGTCCGCACATCTCTGAGAAATTCTACAGGTGCTGAACAAAAAGATATGTACAAAGGGAAGGAAGTCCGCACACTGTTCTACAGCTCCCAGAATATATATTTTTTAAGTAATAGGACAACGTTATACCTGACGAAGAACTGTTGTGGGTCGAAACGTTGTCCTATTACTCCTAATAAATTAACAAGTGTGCGGACTTCCTTCCTTTCCCCGATTGCACCCCAACCTCCCAATCTCAGAGTGGACACTCTAACCACAAGGCTACTGAAATCCTTTTTGTATGACATGGCTGTATATTGTCTATTGTTATTTTTTGTCTCTACTCAAATGTTGATCACATTTTGCCTGCTTTCCCCCCTTTGGTTAAGAACAAATAGTTCATGAAATCCTGCAGGGGTTAAAAGTGTGTTATTCACAATTGCCACAAATCTCCTCAATATTTGATGTGTGATGTTAAGGCTAGTAATCTACAGTACAAATGGACCCAAAACGTATAGACACTCAAATCATGTCATTCCTAGCCTGGGAAAGTTTCTCTGTTGGCCGCTAGAAGATAGGCTAGGTCAGACTGGCCAGTATGATTTTGTCAAATATAATTCAAGTGTAATGGAATTACATGGCAGATGTCTAAGAGCAATATATGTTGTTGGGATTTACATGATTGACAGCAGAGCAGCTACTACATCATACAGTATTGTCTTACACACAGCTTTTGTTAGTTAATTATGTCAAATTAGTTTTAAGAATATTCGTGCAATACCAAATTAATTCTTGTCTGTATGATCACAGTTTGTATATAGAAATATTAATAATCTTTTATTGCAGCTTTACATGAAAATAAAAAATGTACAATTGCCTATTCCTACTCAGTTTTGTCATCTTTGTTCAATTCTGAGAGAAACAGAATAGCAATATAGCAGTATTTGCTATTTGATATACAATATCATATTTTAACATTTCAACCAATAGTCACGTGAAATTGGATGAAACAGCCATATTCTGATCGATAAGAAAATCATCAGCCATTGTTGATTCAGTCTAATTCATTCAATCAGGTGGATCAGAATGAAAACGTCTAGCTGATAAATCATCTTTATACACCTTGTACTTTGAATGTGTGATTAGTTTTTGTATTTGTAGTTTTAAAAGCATGTCGTTAGCCCAGCCCTCTTACACTTACAATCTAGTAGGACTGCACACCATAATGCACCAGCAGCACTGTACGTACAGTATGTATGTATGTATGCCTGAGTCAAGTTTTATGATTATTTTTGTTGGAGGATATACAATCTAAAAATGGAATCAGATCAGAAGATAAAGTACTATTGAAATGTTCTCTCACTTAGATAGTACACAGTCACATACTAGTCTGTTTTTAGAAGGCTATGGAATTCCCTCTCATGTTTCAAATGACTCGGTCTCCTTTATCATTGCACAGGGGAGGCATCCTCACATGCATGTTGATGTTGAAATGTGAACATACACATACACCTCACGTTGCATGCGAGTGTTATGGGAAAGCTGCTCAGTGCAAGCTGTGAAAGTTTATTTTTAGACCACAAGTGCTACAACTAATAGATAGATTAGATAAGTATCAGTAGTTATTATTTAGACATTTTCATGATTTTGTTCCCTTCCCCCAGTGTTTGATTTCAATAGTTGAGAAATGTATTACGTTTACTTTAGTTTTTGTATTAGTTTTCCAGGTATTATGAGGCTTTGCTTTTTAGAAGCTGAAGAGGATGAAAGAATGCATTTTTGTTTAAGTTTTTTAGTTTTAGCTCAGCAGCTGAAAATCAACCCCTCTTTTTTGAGTGGTGCAACCACTCCCTTACGGAGCTATGTGTGTGGGTGGGTGGGTGGCTGGCTGGCTGGGTGCGTCTGAGCATGAAAACAGCATGGTTGTTTTTCAGTACAGTACAGTGACAGTACAGTAGAGGCACCCCCACACGATAACTGTCATTTCTCAACCGTTTCGGAAGCGGGGCAGCTCGCCGGAGTCGGGCCGGCACGGGTCACTTCACACAGGTGTGATTTTATTTTTTTGGAACCAAATGGGTTCCCAGATTGACTTTTAATACCCAAATATTTGTCATCTGTTGTCAATTGACAAAACAAGCAATAAGCACTGCATTTGTGCACATGCTGCCTAGTGACATAAACAAGAGCTCTCATGCATCAGCTGTTACTGAGAAACTATAATGAAAGGAAATGTTTTTCGATTAACTTATGAGTTCAAGAGAACATTTTAGTTAGTATTTTTTTTAAACCAAGTGATTCAAAGTGCTCATCAATCTAAAGTATACTATATATCAGTACTTTAATTGGAACATATAGTGCAATATTTGCCTTGTACTGTTTGGCAAATCAAAGCCACACAGAGTATCCCTGAGAAGTATGGGGACTGTGAAGAAACCTACAGACTGTGAACAGTAAGTATTCATTTAACCATTGGTAACCCAGAGTGTACAAAGGTGACCAGATGCACTTGCAAGGGTACACTCTCAACCGCTAAATGAACAATGAGGATTGTACAGTGTGAGAGCAGAAACACCCACCTCACACAAGGTTTCAGACAAATAACTGCTTGGTCTCTTGCTTACAGTTGCATTTCATGCATCTCATTCTATTCAGTTTGAATGGCTTTCAGTGTTACTATGCCTGTGAGTTTGATCCTTTTGATACCATTTTAAATTTCCCCAATCAACACTATAAAATCAAAACACTCTTTAGTGTTTGGGGTTTATCAGGTTCAATTTGTACACTTGTGACAAAATTTGACTGAGGGACTGCCATTGGATCCTTTAGAACTTTCGTTTCAAATTGACATATTGGTTGTTCAGTTTAACCCACCAGTTTTGGAGATATGGCTTATAGAGTAATGTCTTGCAGAAAACAGCGAGTTGAGAAAACAGGCTTGAAAGGTTCACTTCTGTGGTCTCCAACATTACACCTAGCTACATGTTTGGGCATTTATTTCATATTTACACTGACACTTAAAACTTCAGACATACTGTAGTTAGTCTAGTATGTGAAGAGTCTGGCAGTCAAATCTGGTCACATATTCCTAGAAGGTTCCATTTGTACAGATTGTACTACTAGAGTTACAGACTCGTAAAAGTCCAATTTGGCATCTAAACCCCTCAAGGCTCCACATTGAGAACCACTGTACAGTACTAGCCTTCTGTACAACACTGAAATCATCGGAGTGTAGAAATGTGGTGTCAGTTAAACACTCAGGGGTTTTATTTGTCACGATTTAACAAGTCACCAGTATGTATTGTCGCACAACTTATCTGCACCAGTTTCAAGGTCAAATTAGTATACATTGAATGTACTGTGGAGTAGTTTTGCTTCTCCCTCATTGCATTGCAATTAAAGGACTGGTTAAAGGTTGTTTATTGCAACAGCACAGGAAATGTGCAAACTGGTTTGATCCCACTACTATAGTGCATTCATCTGTAGAAAAGATGGTGCCTGATAACAAAAATCATTTGCAAATGCAGTCAGCCAGGACAGATGACATGCAATCAGAGGGCATATGGCAACTCCAGTAAGAGTAACAAGATAAAGTCAACATCACTCTGATTACATGTGGTCAGAGACAGAATATATTCCTACAAATCATGCATGTTAAAAGCTGTGATAACTTTCATCAGAGTTCCAGGATTACAAGGCAGTGCCAGTGAACAAGTAAACTGTATGGGACACCAGTGGCTGAGAGAATATGAGAATGCTACAATTATAAAACAAGACTGACAGGGAAGCTTGGGTTTCACTTGCAGGCGACAAGCCCTGGATGCGTGTCTAAAACTTGTTTGCAGCATGTCTCACAGCCAGCACTGACTGGCGGAGTTTCAAAAGGGTTGTGTCTCTATGCAGATAGCAAGGTGACATAAATCTGAAGGCTGGTAAAGGCTGCAAAGAGTCCGATATTCTGCATATCTCAATACAGCACTAAGCAATACTTTCAGTTGGAAAAATTATCCTTCGATAAGAAAATTAAATAAACCCAATGCCTAATTTCTTTCTAAAAGTAATAGCGCGTTTTATGTCTCTTATTTGCGACAGCCATTGTGTATACACACACTGTAGATGTCAGTTTTGACATGAAGTATCTGGTGCAATGTCTGAGGGGCAAACACATTTTATTCATGTACCTGTACACAAACCTTGAACCTTTTGTAACAGAAACTGAGTGCAAAAAGCAATACCCTTTGACAAACCAGTCACACAAACTTAACAAAAATCAAGCCAATGACATCACATATTGGTAATGGATACAGCAAGGACATCCCTACTGCCAGCCCGTTGTGTACACCATGTTCTGAGGAGTCATATTTTGTCGTTCCAAATGGTAACAAGAAGGGTGGTCATCTGAACACTTCCAATAATAGCCTGAACAAAAATAGACAGCCATCACATGAATGATGAATCAATGATGCCATTTAGATAGGATATAACATGTTGGCAGGCAGTCATCACTGTAGGATTACTGAAGCCATTGGCGATCTTGCAAAAACATTCAAGACATCAGATTCTGCAGAAGTTTACAGTATAACAACCATCTTTTTAAAATAGTTTAGTAGTCTGGTTAGATGAAACATCCGATTGTCTTGAGGCTATAAACAGGTACAAAACCTGCAGCGAGTTTGTCAGACAGCACTTGGCTAGGCTGTTCAATCTTAAGTCTTAAACCTGATGAGTGCTGCCATCTAGTGGTTATGCCATGAAATGCCATGCCAGGAATGTTTTCCTGCACTAAACTTCACATCAAACCAAAACAAAAGAAATACAAAACAAAGCATGCAAATTCACATCAAACCAAACCAAAACAAAATTAACACCATGCAAAAATAAAAATTACTGCCGGAAAGCAGGCCATGGCAGCGTCTTGGGGACTCGCAGGATGGAGGTAAGGTGGCTTGTGTCCAACTCCAGCCTGAAGGAGAGTATATTTATAAAATAAGACAAAGAAAAGTGCCAATACATGTATAGGAATATTCAAAAGGAAGAACTAACCTTTGATTTGGTGTGTTGGAAATGCCCCACACAAAAGGAGTTGCTGAATCGTCAGACTCTGCAAGAAGTTAAAATAAAGGGCAGACTTTTTTCATTAATAAAATGTACTTGTATCCAATCTGTATGGTAGAGTATGTTAATACATTATAACTTATACAATTGGATTGGTTGTATTTTGTTCCATTCTCAATGAATTGAGGACCCCAATGGAAACAAGCTGTGCTTTCATGCGTTTAATTCCCCTTAGCAGACCTTGTCTTGAACTGCATTTCCCTGTGCATTTTACATTGTAAAATGTACCTTTAATAGTAAAGATTCAGAATTGTCTGTCATCTTTGTTTAAAGTGCCCTGTTTCCTCGAGAGATTCCGCAACAATTTCTTTATGTCAGACTCGTAGGCAAAAATCGAAACAAAATCACATCCGTGTGAACTGAGTGGTGCAACTCCCCCCTCATACTCGTGCTCATTAATACATGCATAGGTGAACACAGACATTGCTGGTTGTAGGAGTGGTTGCACCACTCAAAAAGACAAAATAAAAATAAATGCAACTGACCGTTCTCCCAGTCTTCCTCCGTGACAGGTGTTGTCCAGGTTGGGCAAGGGACCTGCCATTTGTATTGCTGTTCCTCCTCATTGTCTGTGAAATACAAATTCAAACTCAGTACTGAATATTATTTGAGTTAAATTACATGTAAAATCAATTAGAGCTGTCATGATCATGAAAATGTACTTAATTGTCATACAAAATTTTTTGCAATTAAAGTTAAATTAAATTTGCGTTATTTGGCATTGAACATGCTTCTTTTTAAAAATACAAAGAAATGAC
Organism: Protomyctophum bolini; assembly: GCF_963924005.1. Classification (NCBI taxonomy): domain Eukaryota; kingdom Metazoa; phylum Chordata; class Actinopteri; order Myctophiformes; family Myctophidae; genus Protomyctophum; species Protomyctophum bolini. Next base: position 23,889,732 of record NC_137866.1, read on the forward strand.
CGACATATTTAATAATATTATATAGACGATCTAGATCAGCTATTTCCACTACTATTGGAAAATGTTGTGATTATGACTATTAAGCGAAATAATTGCAATTAGGCGATTGTGTAATAATTTGGTTTTTCTTAAAATCAAAACAAGAAAAGACAAAGTTATCTTACTTGCAGTGTGGATATATCTCTTGTCCTCACAGGTGGCAGTATGGCGGGCCAGCTCGTTCTTGGGCACCAGGTGTCGAGCATTGAAAGGGCACGTTTTTAGTTCGCTGGCCAGTTGGGGGTGATTCTGCAAAAAAAACATTTACTACAGCTGAGATAGTTGATTGAAAGTACAGTAAGAACTAAAATAACAAATACTTTCCCGTTTAAATTGCCATACATATAATCCTAGATGTAAGCGACTGATTACACAGTTGTAAAACATTTGCACTTTTGTTACCAACCTTCCTGCACTTCAACAGATGGTATGGGAAACGACATGCCCGGATCTGGTGGTTGGGGTCGTATGGGCACTGCAGCAGTTTGTCCGGGTCACAGTCCTTTGTGGGATCTATGGGTAAGAGCAGACATGATATTCTCTTGAGTATTGTAGTGATACGGAGAGGAAATTACTTTTACTATGCATGTCTCTAGGGTCACAAATTTGGAATTTGGAAAAGTGTCTACAAAGTGTTTTTCGTGCAAAACAGATGCTTGCAATGGATTCAGAATCTTTTTTTTTAAATTGACCCGTCACATGCCACTTAAAGCAGAATGAAAATTTGTACATTTCGCCTGCATATAGGTTAATGGTAACCCAACCATGACACTGAATTTTCGGCCAGGCTTCCAACTTTCAGCAGCTGTCAAAGTTTCCCAAGAGAGTTGGGTTGGAACAAATTGAGGTGATAGACACCTTTTATAAACACATTTTGTGAAGAAAGCTATTGGTAAATTTGTTTTGCAGATTGCCCACACATTTTGCTAACATTCCCGAACAGGTTTTACCCAATTCCTTTTCACAGGAGTTGTCCACATTGGTCCCATCGGGACTGCTGCTGCGGGCATGCCTTGATACAGTCAACATCTAAAGACAAAAAGGAACATTAATGTTCTGACAATATAAAGCAAATGATAACAGGTCGCCCCTTTTCCATCTCGCCCATTACTCTACCAGAGACTGACTTACAACGTACATTTTTGTCAAACGGGGTAAGCGGTAAGGTGTCAAGAAAGGAGAGCTAAGAGGACAAATGTATCTATATAATTAGTATAAGATGACATTTTTGGGGGGGCATGAATAAGACAAACACACAGTCCATAGACTTGGCTGCCAAATGACATGATGTCTGAAAGCCAGACGTTTGTTTTAAAAAACAGGTAGACAGGCAATTGGCAAATGGATATTAGAAATAGAATAGAACCAGGCTATCTTACTTTACTGCACAGGTGTTGTAGGCCTCTTTTAAGGTGACCTTTGACCTGGTTGCCTGTGTTCTCAAGTTCCTTACACGCCTCTGAACTAGCTGTAAATAACAAAATTTATGTTAGTGATTATATAAAAGGTATTATCATATTAATTTATCATTGTTAAGTTCACTCTGTATATCCATGGGCATACTAGCATGATGATGCCATTACTAAACAAGAGCCATGAAGAAACCATGGAAGAAATATTTAATAAAAAGGAAATGAACTGCTATAGTCCTAAATTAACTTAATTAAGCAGCCACCGTCTCTGTGACTGTCATGTTGTTCTTTCTTGACTACTATACAATCAATTAAATCTGTATACAAGATAATTACAGATTTCAGAGGGAGGTACTAAATTAACTGTAAAGTACATTACAATATTTCGCGGGGGCGAGTTGGTAAAGGGGCGAGTCGTTTGGTATCCGAACAAATAAGTCTAGACAAGTGTTTTACTTTTAAGTAGGCTTTTTATTTGTTACACAACTTCTGACTTGTGTCAATGTAGGACCTTCAAATTGACCACTTGTACACTTGACCGTGTACAGCTCACGTCACTTTTCTTACACGATTGATTGATTAAATACTTGATTAACACTTAACAGTTTGCGTGGACACTGGACAAGCACAGGGAAGTACAGTACAATACACGACAGATCTGCAAAGAGGATGAATTGGCTTGTTTACACCGGGCCCCGGGGTCATTTTGTACGGCGGCGTAGAAATTCGATGGCATGTATTGTACCCCCAAACACAGACTCTACGAGAAATCGAAATGTTCTAAAACAGCAGATCAACAAGCCCACGGGAAGCACCCTATGATCCGAGGTGCGCTGGGGGTCGGGAGAGGGTGGGTGGTTAGGTTTAGGTGTCTGCCCCGGGGGAGGTTAGGCTGAGGGTTTGAGGTAGGTTGTCGATCGGACCAATGGACCGTCGGCATATTGACGCATCCGCATGGTATCGCCATTTTACATCGCCATGCCCTGGCTGTGAACCACGCTTGGTTTGTTGTAGTGTAGAATAGTTCAGGTTTTTTACCGCCGTACTTCTGCATTTATAATGTCTGGTTCGACAACAATGACCTAGCAGGCCTAAATTGGCTTGCAGAAGGCCTGTAGTGTCGATGCTTTTTGGTACGTTCTCTGATGAAACATAACTTGAACTGACTTGGACCGTAGAAATTATTCGTCACTTTGTGTTTCTCTACTTATGAATGTCGGCCATGATGTCGACTCGGCCTCCTCCTAAAATGCAACGCACCGGCTTTATTGAACTGGCGTCAACTAAATAGCACGTGGCACGCCAACAATTTATAACGTTAACAGTAGTTCAAAGACAACGTTAACTTTAGGAAAGTTAATACAAAATGACCACACGAACAAAGACATAAAATCAACATTACAAACTTACGACTTGTCACTTTTGCTGCAGCAAACCAAGTTCGTTACTTCCTTCGTCTAATCGTTTGCTGTGCTTCTGCGTCGTCAATCATCTGCTGATTCTGGTGTCAATTTTCTTCATGAAGTGTGTGCGGCGCTGTGCGCGTGCGTGCGACCTCAACCAAGATGACCACGAGTGAGCCCCACCCTCTCCCCCATGGCCCCACCCACGCGGTCACCTGTTTCCTTTCCTATCGAGGAAGTCCCCCCCCCCCCAAATAAATAAATAAATAATAAAATAAAATAAATTAATGTAACAATCAATTAATAAACAAACAAACAAACAAACAAACAAATATTGACTCACTGCCACTGCGGAAAGAATCTTCAACCTTAATTAGTCTGGTGACGCAAGATTAGTAGTCTATCATTGCCTGAAGGAACTAAAACACTTTCTACACACAACCAACCTGTTTATATGGGTGCTGTAAAAAAAGGTATAGGCTGACGAAATGACAAAATAAAGTTCCACTTCCTCCATAACAACGTTTTCCACACACTTATAAATAAGGGGTTTCCCCAGGTTTTCCCTCCAAACTTGTACAACAATCATTACGGTACATACATAACCCTGTGGTGTAGTGCTACAACAGCAATTACGGTAAATGGTTGTCCCTACTCCCCTCCCCCTATCTATGGTTGTCCCCACCAGGAATTTGCCCTTACCAAAATGGCGCTGTCTTGTGTGGGACTGTGTAGTCATTTGTCTCTGGCACGACGTTATGCATTACGAGTGAATGGGATAACAACTGGCCTTTATTCTCCTTATGTGTCATCTCAATCAAGGTATACGGTTCATACTTATTTTTTATCGCTGTTATATTTTATTAGATTTACCTTAGTTTTTGGTTTAGCTGTCATATATCAGCTGATGTTATCACAACATCTTTAACAGGCAAGCGTATTACCCTTCTTAATAGTAGTAGTACTTGTGTTTATTTAAAGTGTTATATTATACAAGTTCCGGAGTTTGCTTGTAGATTAATTTACACTTGAACTGGACATTGGCCATGTAGGTATAGCTTCCTTCATAGGTTAGGCAACACTAGCCCTGAAACATGACTGACATGCTCGTAAAGTACGAGCGTCACGGCGGGGCTCCACTGGACGAGTGTGACGCGGGTCAAAAAACGAACCGGGGAAATTTTAACGGCGGGGCTCCACCGGGCGCGTGTGATGCGCGTCAAAAAGCGAACCGGGGCAATTTTAATGCAGTCACCGAACGCAACGCATCGTAGGCACTGGGCAGTGGAGCCACCCTTCATTGATTAAAAAGGGGACAGTCTCTGACGGTGACGCAACGCTGACAGGCAACACAGGATAATTTCCTGTGTGCGTGCGTCTGTCTGTCTGTGGTGTGTGTGTGTGTGTGTATACAATACATGCACTATATCTACTATATAGATCTATCTATATCGGCTGAGGCTCTGGGTGTAAAATTAAAGGATACATAGGAGATAATAGGAGCCGAGCCACATTTAGTTATGGTAAACCCTGAATACCATAAGAGCTAACGTGTTCCCTCTTTATACATGACAGCTTGTCCCTGTGCAGACAGTTCTCATCCTCAAAAGCCACGCAAGGTGTTGGCCGATATGTTGTGTCCAGACTACAGCGGGCCAATGACAAATATGAAAGATACCTTAAAAGACGGCTCCCCCGCTTTTATCAGCTCTATCACACTTTTGTAGAAGGTAAACCACCACACATTCATCTTCAGAAAAGGTACTCCCAACTTGTGTAGACTTGATCCATACTGTATGTCACTATTCCAGGATTCAAGCTGCTCTTCAAAGATGCCAAAGATATTAGGAGAATTAAAACGGCAATGTACACCAACAGCATAACAGTCCAGGATTTACCCTACAGGGACATGGAAAAGCTTTGGCAGGTGAGTGTCCTGACTGTATAGGATATTATTATTCTTTGCACGACACCGTTTGCTCACTAAACCAAGTTTAGTGAGCAAGTTTGTTAAGATATGTAGCAATTGTGTTGAACTTCAACAGTCTGACTGTTCAGTTTGTGATTTTTAAATGCATTTAATCAGTCCCATGAACCCTAGCGTCCCTCTGTCTGGGGTTAGCATTCTGTGAAAATGGCATATCTAAACGCTCACAACTTGTATATCTGTGACGCGTTGTGAGCTTGCAGATTGTCACCGTCTATTTTTGGCGACAATATTTGGTGTAGAGTATAGAGAAAACGGGAAGGGATCTAGTATAGAACCATGTGAACCTCCAGTCAACTTTTGGAGCCTGACCAGTCAATTCAGATATCTGAGGTTTAGAATGGAGTGTAAGGTACTTTGTAAGTGATGTTCATAAAGATAATCATTGTAAATCATACTCCATGTATAGTTACTTTTCATCTGGGAACAGCTTTATTTGTAAGGTCAATAATAGACTGACATTAAAAAGAATAATCGTTCTCTTTGTTTTTCAGTTTCGCAGAGACATGATGAAAGCCATTCCATTGGTGGTGATATCCATCCCCCCCTTTGCCAACTACTTGGTGTTCCTCCTGATGTAAGTATGTCACCTCACTTCACTCATCACTGTTAGATGGTATATGCTGCAAATTAAACCGATTGAAAGTGACATATGTTAACAATACGACAATATGTTACTCAATAATAATAATAATAATACATGGTGCTCTTACTGCTCTACAATGCATGCCACCTGCCTTCCCAACCCTCTGTGTTGTTGGCCCGTCCTACCTTTCCCTGTCATGACATTATTCTTCCCATCACTGTGTTCGTCTTCCCTCTGGTACCATCCTCTCCTGTTCACTGCCAGGTACCTTTTCCCTCGGCAGCTCCTAATACCCCATTTTTGGACTCTGAAACAGCGGGTGGAGTTCAGAGGTGTGTACCATTCCCGCAGGGTCCAACACCATTCGGCAGTGCTTAAGGAACTTGAGAACACAGGCAACCAGGTCAAAGAAGGTCCCCTTAAGAGAGGCCTACAACACCTGTGCAGTAAAGTAAGATAGCCTGGTTCTATTCTATTTCTAATAACCATTTGCCAATTGCCTGTCTACCTGTCAGTCTATATATATGTTTGTTTTTCAAAACAAACGTCTGGCTTTCAGACATGATGTCATTTGGCAGCCAAGTCTATGGACTGTGTGTTTGTCTTATTCATGCTCCCCCAAAAATGTCATCTTATAATAATTATATAGATCACATTTGTCCTCTTAGCTCTCCTTTCTTGACACCTTATCCCGTTACCTTACCCCGTTTGACAAAAATGTACGTTGTAAGTCTCAGAGCGTCTGCTAAATGTAAAGCGAAAGGAACATCATACATTAGTATAGTATAGTATATTATAGTATAGTAAAACATTCCCTAGCGGTATCAGTCCTCTAGCTGTCTTCGTCCTCTTCGTGATAGTCGGAAGCTTTATGAGGTGGGACACCGGGTACCAGTAGGGGGCGGTCCTTCGCCTTCACTTCTGCTGACCTGATACACCCGTCCGACTCCGTACTGATAATCAATCCATCCACTCCAATATGACGGTGTGTATGTGGCAGTTGCAGGTCAATGGTCATCACCACTGCACCCTGGATAAGATCCTCTGTAAGCTGTTGCCACTGACGAGCTTGTAGTTTAGGAAGGTGATGGCTGAGAATTTGTGACAGTATAGTAGTAGTAGTATAGACTCTGTTTTGCATCTTAATTGGCTACATTTACGTCCCAAACTAATGAATACCAGACATAGCCAAATTAGTATTAATACAGTATGTATGCTGTGTGCTTACGTCAGTTGGATAAGGCTGTGTATCTGCATTTTCCAGGTGCAAAGTGGAGCACATCCCAATGTGTCTGAAATCCATGCTGTGCGGAGTCTATTCTCTGGACCTCCACTGGGTATAAAGAGGATGAGCGAAAATCAAATGGTTAGTGAACTAAGATACCTTCCTTAGACTGTCTCTCCTGAAAAAGTCAATTTGATTGACTCTACTGGTTCTGGATACCAATACATTTTAGAACATTGACCTATTCAAAGTTTTGTAGGTTTAATAGATTTTGGATGGTCGGACCAATGACTGGTCGGAAAAGCGTACGGACCCCCCCATGGGGTGTTTAATTAATATTCTGTGTTTGATATGGAAGCACTGCATTGCTATTGCTGATTGCCATATTCATACTAAAGTACAACATAACAACAAAACATCCAGTGATTCTTACCTACTTTGGATTTTAAACCCTGCCAGGGTGTCTGTCTGTGGGCATTTAAAAACTATTAAATATGTTTTAAATTAATGGGCCTTAATGTTTTTTTCTTTCTTATTATATCATTTTTGATTGAGGTCTGCCTATACGGTGCGACTGAGTTTTGATAAACTACCTAATATAATAGAATATACTGCATATAAGATTTTATTGAATGTGCAAGGATACTTTAAGAGTTCCTGGGTGCTTCTACGCTACCAAATAACATTGAAGGCAACATAAATGGTTCTATACAGTACTTTGAGTAGGGGCAATTCTGGCAAGACAACTTGTCCTTTCTGCTTCAGTTGGATTTAGTCAAGCAAGATAACATTCTATTATTGGCTGGAAAGTTTTTTCTTTTGGTAAATAAGGAAGTAGAAAGAGATAGCGACAGGAAGACACATTTCTTGCACAGAGAATAATGCAACAATGTCTACTTCAAATGTTTGTTATAGTGAAATTAGAAAAAAGAAATTTCACTTTAACAATATGAAATGTATACTTTTTCTGGTGAACAATATGCATACATTTTCATTGCAAGTTTGGTCTTAAGTTAAATTCTTGGTGGGGCATTAAAGTCTTACATTTGAACTCCTGATACCTGCAGACACCTTGCCCAGAAAATAAAATTGCAATTTAATGCCTGGAATATTGACAGTTAAACAGTTTGTTGACTTGAGGTTACACTTAGGCCTACATTTACTATGTCCACCACCACAACCAACCGCTACTGTAGGTAATACGGGTATAGTATTTCTGGCACATTTAAGAGTGCAGGAACACAAATGAATGAAGACAAACCAACTTAACTGCACCACAACCTCAGCGTGCTCACTCTTGTCTTCTCTACCACCCAGAGACATATCAGCCCCCTGCTCTTCCTGACAACCCATCTGCCGAGTTTCTTTATTGTCAGGCGGCTGAATAGCCACGCACTGGAGCTGCTCCAGCTTGACCGTGCCCTCATCAAACTGGGTCCTCATGAGCTGAGTGAGTCCGAGCTCCGACAGGTCAGTAAATTACCCTAAATAATATAAAAAAAATGAAAAAAGGATTAACTGCAGAAACATTTTACCTAGTGATAATAACACTGATTTGTACTGTATTCAGGCATGTCATGTCAGGGGAATCCACGCTGATGTTCTTAGCATCAATCAGTGTCGTGAGTGGCTGTCACTGTGGCTCCAGGTCACCATCCCCTTGAAAGGTATCATACATTCTCCTCTCTCTTGTTCTACCCAGACCATATGCAAATGTTTATATCTGTATGTGTACAATGGCTTTAGTATTGAGAAACCTACCACAGTGCTGCATCTTATCACTGAGTGTAGTCCAAGGAAGAGGCTAATAGGCACAGAGCCTAAGGCTCTGTGGATTGGAATTCCGATTTGTTAAAAAAAGTCTAAACACAACAAAGTCACATGGAATCCGATTTTTCAAAATGCCCCAAATTCAGAGGTGGTTTCAAATCTGATTTCAGAAGATCTGTCTCAGTCTGAACGCAGTAAACCTGACTTAATCGGATTCCATGTGACTTGTTTGTGTTTATACTGGATTCCAATCTGGATGTGGCACAGACGCTGCTTCAGGCTGGATTTGGCTGCCAGTCTGAAAACACAGATCTGTAACACGTCCGATCTGGTCACTTGCAAATGCAGTGTACAGTGAATGGTCGGGCCAAAAGATCAGATTTGAGAAACTAATCGGATATGACTGGATGTAAGTCTAATGTCTAAATGGGGCCTAACTTTTTATCCTGGGTTTCCTGGTTTACTTTTCCATAGCTTCATTTGATTGGCTCGGCAGGCGGCAGCACATCTTAAACGGAAACACTATGTAGGTGTCATACAGTATGTGATTCTGGTTCAAATCTGCCGCCTAGCCAATCAAATGAAGCTATGTGAAACTGAACAGGGTTAAGAGCTTTTCATAAACCATTATCCCAATCATATTTGTTATCCCAATCATAATATTTGATTTGGAACTACTTTTGCAATTGCCACAGTACATCCCAACCATTTGCAGACATTTGCATCCTGCACTATACAATTTGTAGTCTAGCCGATGCAATTCGAAATAAAGTTGACAAAACGTGACAGGAAGCATGGTTTGTGACAAATGTCTTTATTTAGGTGGTCTTTAGATGAGAACGGTGTTCATAGGAAACGGCAAAATAAAGTATCGTTTGCTGGGGTCCCTTTAGACGAACAGCGGTTTGGGGAGGTGAACGCAACAAAGTAAAACCACCTTCCAGAGTGGAAATCTTTGAGAACGCCGTTTCCTCTCGAGTCTCCATCTAAACAGGCAAAACGGTGAATCCGCAAAACTTATGACATCATGGCTCACAACGCATGTTTATTAGTTCCTACAATGAACAAGCCTCCCTCCTAACAAGTGCCGCTCATCAGTGATGGTGAATGTAAAACCATGATGTAAATGAAATGCCTTGTGATAGGTGGCAGGCAGCGTGTATGTAGCCTAATGTATGTATTATACAATATGTCCCATAATACATCCCATGGCACGCTCTGCCTGCATGGTCTGGGCTGCCTGTTAGCCTGTTTGTCACCTCGATGCGTTAGTAGAAAGCAGGCAGTGAGCGACGGCCACAACCCTGTCGTGGTCTGGAAGCAAAACCCTGATAGGGTTGCGTGAAGGGGGGCTACCTGGTTCTTCTTCTTGTACGTGGGTGACTGGTCTATTTGGCAGCGTTACCGCCACCTAGCTACATTATAGCGTTTTCATAAAGTGTGCGTTCTCGTGTAAAGGCTCAATAAAAAATTAGAACGCAACGGGACTTTGCCGTTTTATCTGGAGATGGTCGCCGTCTAAAAGAGGCGTTAGACATGATTTGTGACAATCATGTCTAAATAAAGACTGTCAATTTGTCAACTTAAAAAACTTAAAATGATTACTTATACTGTACTTGAGCCTGATATTGAGATAATGTTCTATTAAGACTATTTTAACACCATGTATGTGCTGTTTGTCACAATTTTAGTACATAGTTGAGCCCCGTGCACGCGCGCACACACACACACACACACACACACACGACAAACCTGTTCAACTCAATACAATATGTATTTTTTTGTTTTCTTTCAGACTCTGAGGTATCTCTACTTTTGTACAGCATGGTATTACTTTCTGCCAACTACCCAAACACTCATTGACGGGGAGTCCGGAGCAGTTTGCCATTTCCAGTATTCCATGAGCTATGTTCATCCGAGACACTTCCCCAAAGGTGTCAGCATCTGTAACACTTCATATTCCAGTAACGTGGGATATCCTAGTGATTTTAAAATGATGGGTGTGGAACAACTCTTTCTTACAACTATACTGTCAAAAATCCTGATATCTATATACTGGTACTGGTGTATCCCTGCTCATTCTCAATGGAGCTGTTCACTGATATACAGTAGGTTAAACTGTCCTGTGTCATAGCAGTAATACATTTGAATACTGAAACTGTACAGCTACATCTCTGTAATTGAGGTTTAGACATTTATTACCTGTTGCAGTAAAGTTCAGTATGTTGGCATTCGTATCATACTCAACCAATCACCAGTAGGTTACTTATCAAGAAGACCATGCCATGAAGCCAGCAAGCTCTACTGGAGCCTGTCTGCAATTAGGAAACGCAGAAGTGAAATTACTGCAGCCAAACCAAAAACATTGTGAAACTAAGCTATACAAACACTTATGTGGCCATGAGGTTACTAGTCGGACAACGCAACATCGAACAATAGCTGACAACAACATCAATAGGTCCAGTAGGCTCCATTGCATGGTCTTGATAAGTAACCCACTGGTGATTGTGGGTTGATAACGTTCAAATCCCCTAGGGAAATGCATGGTTATGCACTGTTACTATCTCAAGCTAGTCACCACTTTAAGACATGCTTGAATTCTGTTTACATTCTAAGTTATATATCATTACGCTTCACTAGCAGGGAACATAAAATACAAAAGTTCAAACACAATAAACATTCAAAGAATATATCAGAAAGAAATTTAAAAAAGTAATTAAAATCACGGCCCCTCACGCATTAGGACATTCTAATGCACGAGTGGGTACTTTTTTCATTTATTTTTATTTGAAAGTGAAATATACCTTGAACTTGGTTTTACAGTCTGTTAATGTTTAGAGTTCATAAGAGTAAATTGGCCATAAACATTCCAGTCTAGAAACGGAACATAACACACTAAAGAATTTTGGTAAGCATGTATTCCAACATTTAGCTTAAACCTGACCTCATGACCTCATGCTTTTATACTTACTTTAGTTTAATTTACCACTGTCCTCATGTTGCCTCAGTCAGTATTAAGGTTTGTAGGAAAAGACAAGCAAAAAAAACTGGGCGTGTGTAGAGTGAAGCTCTAGAAGATTGGTAACCTTCAAGCCTTGAATAAACGTGCAATGTTTGGGAAAACAGTAAAGTAATCAAGTAGTATGTTATCAGGCAGCCATTGTCCAAATCCATTGACTGGACTGGATACTTAAAGGGTGATTAAAGTAAATGTAAACTACATTTATGGATGTTGTCTTGTAAAGGAAAACGGCCTGGTGGTGGCCTTTGAATTGCAAAGAAACTCAATTTTGTTTGATGTGTGTTAAGATTCTCAGCTTACATTATATGTATGGTAGTTTAATTTTATTGTACTTGATGCACTTTATGTATTCAACTGCATCGTTTACTTCATCTTGTTCTCCTTAATTTGAAGGCTTAAAAAGGAAGTCCACTATCTGTTCATCACAGGATAACTGTCATGCACTGAAAGCAAAAACGGTGATTACTCCACCGGGGTTGTAAATTGTGAAATCGGAGGGATCATTTGGTATGTGCCTTTCTCAAGTAGTACAATTTGTCATTGCTATTCATTTATTTTTGTTTTTTCATTCTCCCATTCTGTATGCCTTGTTTTGTTTTTTACAGATGAGATTTTTGTTCAATTACTCTTCAGTGTTGTGTTGCTGTGCCAATATTATTTTGTTTCTCTGAGAAATAAATTTACTTTTCCCTCATCTCTCATTCCTCATGTAATTTATATTAAAAGCAAATTGAATGTTATTTTATAGTCTTTAATAAAAATAGAAACTGTAGACCAGCAACGCAAAAATTCCAGTATCAACACTTTTTAGAAATTCAAGAATTTTACCAAATAAGCTAAGTCAAAGGACGTTAAAAGGAATATCCACACATTCAACAAGAAAATACATCAATGACAAAAACAATGCAAAATTAATATTCCATCACCTACTTAAATCCAGCATTTAGGAAACTAAAGTTCTATCTCTAGGTAGTGATATTGTTGGCTTTGAAAATATTTTCACAAAAAATATTGTTCTGTGCATTGTATCAGAAATATGAGATGTAGATATTAAAAGGCTCTAAATTAAGCTCCCAATTAACATGACCAAAACCACTGACTCCAATATCTTTCAGCAGGATCACATGACTTCATAGCCACTGCGAATGCCTCTCATTAGCATGCAAGAAAACACAATGCCCATTATCTGGAAAAAAGAAAAGCAGTGATCAGAATGACTGTACTTTGTGAAACATGTATGAGTGAATGCGTTTGTATTGAATAATGTATATATTATGGGGTGTTTTTGTTCATATTTATTGATACGTACCTGCAGGAAAGCAATAATAAGAGCTGCAACTATGATCCACTGGATGTTCTTCTTCAGTAATTGTTCCACAGCATCATTGCACCCCTGCAGGTCACAAAGAGAAAAAGTAAATTGAAGCAGTTCAATTAATTAATTAATTAATTGGAATTTGCTGAAAGGAAAGCAAAGGCACATTTTTTTGTATGTTCTGAGTATTATTATTAATATTGCTGTTATTATTTAGCCTTATTAGGTTTGAGATTATTATTTAGATTATTGTTTGGGCACACCTCTAGGCCTGATAGACAGAGAGCATACCGTATGAAGGCCTGGGTGATTGGGAGAGGGCATTCACCTGGGCTGAAATACGCCATGACAATGTCACAAGGAACTGAGAAGTTGTTTGTTTTGTAAATGCACTTTAATGGAAGTAAATATGCAAACAAACTGAATTCAACCTGTGGACAATGATTTATTTACGCCAGCGTACAGCCATAGTCTGGGTGCATCGGGTACAGGCTTTAGTTCTGACACTATTATTGGTCTGACAGTCATTAGACCGACAACCTACCTCAAACCCTAACCTAACCATAACCGCAAGCTTGGGAGCAGCGCATGTTTGAGCGCTATTCCGTTGTTCCCGCATGTCGGACTAATGCTCCGTCATAATTACCATCAGTGGGTTTGTTAATGATTTTCTTGGAACCGATAAACACCATTACAGCACAGATCTTTGCTCAAATGAAAAACAATATTTCTGGTGACTTAAGGCAGACATCAATATGTCACTTGTCATTTATTCAAAGTACTTCACCTTCTGGTATACTTTGATGGAATCCGTCATCGTCCCATGTCCGCAGTCTTTTGTGATATTCACACAGCAAGTGTCAGGCACAGAGATACCATCAGGCATGTACTTTCCCCAGTCAGTGGAATTGTTGGCACCACAACATTTCAGCTGAAAAATAAATTAGAGAAATTTGTTAATTTAATTAGATCTCATTAATACTCAGTACTGACACACACACACACACACACACACAGTATAGTTATATTGTGTGTGTGTGTGTGTGTGTGTGTGTGTGTGTGTGTGTGTGTGTGTGTGTGTGTGTGTGTGTGTGTGTGTGTGTGTGTGTGTGTGTGTGTGTGTCAAGCCGCAATCCACCACTCCTGAATGAAGTGCCTGGTGCAACGCACAGGTCCTGTGGACCTGGTGAGACGTAGGAGGGGCCCGGACAGGAGTCAACCCACAGAGCCTAGTCCTTCCACGCGCCGGATTGATGCGATCCTCCCGCATACCCAGTCCCGGCAGAGTAGTTCTGGAGGAAGGGATTGTGTGGCCCTGGTTTTTCCCTAATGGGACTGATCGAGGGTAGCTACTGGGACGTAAGTCGGGACTTGATCACACCGGCTGGGTCACCTGAGTGAGGGGTATGATGATGGAAGACCCGAAACCCCGATGACCTTGGGAAGTTGGGATACATCACTGAGGATACGTCCCAGGTGCATCAATGCGATGTATTTAAATTTTAGTTATTCTATTTCATAGGAATAGGAATAGACTACGTGACAGGAATAGTCTGGTAACCACTGGAGAGACAGGTGGCAGCCAGAATGTAGATAGCACCCAGGAGCAGTATGTGTCTTCCGTGAGGAAGAAGCCCAACAAACCCACAGTGAGGCCTTCAGGAGGGCCATTCAATGGGCCAGGTGGAGCCTCCACCACTCCTGACCTGGTGAGACGTAGGAGGGGCCCGGACAAGAGTCAACCCACAGAGCCTAGTCCTTCCACGCGCCAGATTGATGCGATCCCCGGCTGGGTCACCTGAGTGAGGGGTATGATGTTGGAAGACCCGAAACCCTGATGACCTTGGGATACATCACTGAGGATATGTCCCAGGTGCATCCATAAGATGTATTTTTGTTTTGTGTGTGTGTGTGTGTGTGTGTGTGTGTGTGTGCACATACATGGTGTACATATATATGGTTATTGGTTAATACTCATCCAAACAAAATTCTCCTGCAACACTTACTGCAACAGGATGCAGTAATGTTATGTAAAGGTGTTGGCCAGCTAAGTAAATAATCTGTAGTAGTTACTTTAAGTTCAAGTTACTCACATCCTTCTGCAGCCTGTTCACAGCCTGCGCAACTTCTTCAGTGGTGTTATACTTGGAGATCATGTCAGCGAGACTCGTCTGGACAACAGCTGTGACCTTCATGGAAGATGAAATGTTGAGACCAAATCAAAACATGCATTATGCATTCAGCATGCCTGTCTATTCATATATAAATAGCAATACTCACTTTGCCCCTGTAGATGTATCCAGCAATGGCTGCTCCAATCTCAACAATGATGATTACAGAGAGGAGTATAACGAACTAGGAGTGAGAGTGAAAGGAAACACAAAATTAGCATCATAGTCCTAGAAGACTATACTTTTCCGATATGACAAAAAAATAGAAAAACGCCATGTACATATTACCATGGACAGCACAGTGGATTTGAACCATAATCCATAACCACTAGCCACACATTTTTACACTTTGCTTTAACCATGAACCATGTCGAGGAAGAGGCTGCAGTGCTTAATTTTGGCTTCAGACACAGACGATAAGTAAGAAGAGAGTTCTTCTGCCAGTGGTCAATGCTCATTAACAGGAACTTGCACCATACAAGAATCTCTGGTCGTGTTTTGGGAAATAAGATAACCCATAAAAAGTTAACGTCACAAATCTGAATGACCATCTGCATTTGGAGCAACTTGCTGCTTGAACTATATTGGGTCTATGCAAAAGAGACGGTGGCAAATACGCTGTGTAATTGTGAACTTGCTCTTACAAATATGATGCAATACATGAGGTTTTGAACCCAGTGTGGAAATACAATATCACCATGACAGATCTAAATATTTCTACATCTCGTTGCTATAGAGCGTCACAGTCCTGCCCCCTTTCATGACGATGCCATTTTCTTCGGCCCAAAACATTGTGTTAATTGTCATGATTTGTCACGACAAGATTTGGCTTTGTCCGCGGCGTAAACGTCTTTAAATAAATAATTTTTGAAAAGTCTATGAGGAAAATGAACAGGGAATTATTTTCCGGGTCTCTCGAGGGGGCGGGACTGCGACGCTCTATTGGGCTATTGTGACAAAATGACTACCCGTACATTGAATCCATTGGAACAGAGGACATTTTTTCCATATCCGGATAAGAAACTGTTTTGGACATACACGGTTTTCTTTCCACATGACAGTGACGATTTCTACATTGTGGTCTCTGACAAAACAAAAGTGTGGTGTATTTTACCGTAGTGACCATGCAGTAGCTCTCCTTCCAGGCACCACAGCAGCCAAAGAAAGCGATGAAGAAAATAACAACACCCACGGCGATGATGACAATAGGGATGGCTGAGGCTGCTGCATCCTTGATCATGAGGTTGCTGTGTAAGGTCACCTGAACCAGGATCCCCACAATAATCAGCGCTAGACCGCATAGCTGTTGTGACAGAGAGAGAGAGAGAGAGAGAAAATTGGGGGGGGTTCAGGTTACATTTGAGGCAATGTCACTGAGTAGAAGAAGACGATATGCTTTATGAATCCAACATTCACAGGTACTGATACATGCAATGTGGCGAGATGGTGGAGTGATGGACATGGTGGCACCTGGGAGTTAGGGGTTCAGTGCCTTGCTCAAGGGCCACATCAGCAGTGCCCAGGAGGTGAACTGGCACCTCTCCAGCTACCATGTCCATACTCCATACCGTGGTCTGTGTTGGACTTGAACCGGTCAGGCAATGACTTCTTCTTAATTGAGCATAAAACAAGATCTTGTCTATTCTTGGTTCTGGGTGATTTATGATTATTTGAGTAAGAAAGGTCTGTTGCCTTTGGGTATGAGAGCAGAACAGATGGATCCAGGAATAAACTCAGTCAAAATGTTATGTCATTAAAAATAAAATGTAAGTAGCTGAATTACAGATAACAGACAACTATTATTGTTGGTAATTGAAGTAGAATAGTATAAAAGTAAAGTAAAATGACAACAATTATTTGCATCCGGGAGAATGTCTCACACACACACACACACACACACACACACACACACACACACACACACACACACACACACACACACACACACACACACACACACACACACACACACACACACACACACACACACACACACACACACACACACACACACACACACACACACACACACACACACACACACACACACACACACACACACACACACACACACACACACACACACACACACACACACACACACACACACACACACACACACACACACACACACACACACACACACACACACACACACACACACACAAGTTTCAGCCCAGCGTGAGTGAAGCATTTTTTCCACTCTCGCCTCAGAGATCCTGTGACTATTAGATGACCTGACTACTGTTTGGAAAGGCATGTGAGTCAGACTCATCATCTGTAAACCTATAATCACTTTCAACATATTTGCTAATGGCGTTCAGCTGTTCCCATATAACAAAAACAAACAATTCCTTAATTAAGTTGAAAGTACATAAAGTGTACACACTTACATTTAGTTGCTAAATGGGGATGATGCATTCTTCAAATCTTATCCTTTTTATACTTTGTTTATTGGGTTTTTACAGAAGCATTTATTGCACTGAGAGAACCCACATTCGGCCATTATAGCTTCTAAATATTAATCTAAATATCTTCTTTGAATCATTATATTTGGGACACATTCGAGCAGACTTGTTTCCCCCCTCTTTTCTGTACAATTGCAATACGTCACGGTCTACATAAACATGAGCTGATGCTCCAAGTACAACTGTTTACCAACCAAACTGGTCTTACCACTCTTATATCTGATTAAGATCTTGTCAAGTTTAGATGTAGAAGACAAAAAACAACTGTTGCTTGCCTGCTTCCTGATTTGTATACAATTTGTAGAAGTGCTATATAATGGGCAATGATACCAAATGTACTTGCACCATTACATTATGATAGAATCCACTCATTTTAAAAATGGACAATATATGTATTTTATATATATTCATTTATTTTTTCATTTGTGTGTGTGTGTGTGTTTGAATATATTATAAAGGGACATTGTTACATTTAGATTATTATACATAACAGAAAGTCTGAGTCTGTTAAAGGGCACTTGTGGAAGGGCAAGCCTGAGTATACCTAGTATATGTATGAATAAATGCCTTATCAGGATAGCAAACAGAGTGAAGATGATAATATTAAAAGACAGAAACCACTATGTTCAACTTCAGAATTAACTTTAACTCATTAACTTTCTTGAGAGGCACTGTATACTGTAGGTGAAATAAAAATGCATTTATCTTTATATGTCACCTCTCACATGATGTCGTCATAACACATGGAAATCAGTCACAAGATTAACATTCCACCATCAAACTCCTCCTCCTCAGTCTTTCTCTACCCTTTCCGTTTCACATAAACAGTGGAAAGAGAAAAAATAGACGTTGTGTAGTTTGAGATTAATCCTTTTGTTACTTTCCAATATGTTGGACATTTCACAATGTTGTGCACAGTCTAGAATTACTGAACAGCAAAAGAGCAAATAGCAGGAAGTGATTGTATTTCAAATAAGGATGGCATGTTTGTTATAGGATGTATGTGTGACCAATGTTCGCATGGTAGTGTTACCCTACACCTAAAGTAAGTTTAAGGAACAGCTTACTTCCTGTCATTTGGATACTGAACTTCATTAATAATTTTGTCTTCATAACCAAGACAAATTCATAATTAAATGATAGCACACACACACACACACACACACACACACACACACACTCACCCAAAAAACGAAGTTGAAAATGAAAAGCAGGAACTTGACACACTTCATTCCTCCTTCTACCCCCATGATGAGGTTCGATTCCCTGTATAAAAATACAAACACTAGTTAATTAAATGCATATATTTCTACAGTTATTCTACTAGTATAAATATGTTATGTTGTGTTATGGACAACAGGGAGCTAAGGAAAACTGCTCAAAAACGAAATAGGCCTACCTGATCTAATTAACACTCAAAAAGATGTTTTGTCAAAAAGATGTTTGTTTGTAAAAAAACACAAAACACAAGAGGAAAGTAAAAAAAAATATATAATAATAAATAAAGCTTGATTATATCCGACCTGGGCAGGATATAGGCTAATGAATAGCTAGGCTTACTTTGGTGACAGTGTTTTTAACTTTTTTCTTTGACAATATAAACACAACTTATTTCCCCATCGACCTCGGTTTTTGTTTTGGTAGTTATAGCATATGTGATGTGTTCAGACGTCAACTCGCCTCGCCATATGCATGAAAACCTTTTACAATAACGAACCTACGACTCAAGAGTTTCCATAAATGTTTTCAGAGTGTAATGTACCAAATACAGAATGCAAAACGTGTAATAAAAGTTATAGGCTAACTGGCTTATATAAACGTAGCGAAGGCCAAATGCGACATTTTGTGGGGACCACGTACGTCGCTTAAGCCGTTAATCAAACAAGAAAACAATGTAAGCTTTGTCACTGATAAAATTAAATCATCCAAGTAGTTTTAGTCTAACTGAATTTGTTGCGGGCTGACAGATCCGTTAATTCTAATAAACAACACACAGTCGACACAAAGACGTCGTTAGATCAACTGTTTAAAACTATTAAATCTTCAACTTCGACACCGACCATTGTTCTTTTTCTACCGAGGGAATATTTGATCTCCGCAAAACGAGCAAACACAAATTAAAAAATTCGGCCTACCTTCTTTTCTTTCTTTTTTGAAGGAAAACTTTAGAAGTCCCAGTGCTTCCAGGGACGAATGCGATGAAGTATTGTTCGAGCTGCCTCAGTTCAACTACTAGTAGTAGGCTAGCCTAGTATTGAAGTTAACCACTCAGTTAGTCAGTTCACCGTTATAGTCCCTCCTCTCCTCGGACCTCTCCTCGTCTCCTCTTCCCCTACCTACCACCCCCCTCCCACAGTGTATGACGGGCCCAGTTTACTTGAGTACCGGTATTTGTATTTTTGGATACTTAAGAACTTCTCAGCTCTACATTTGATTTAATACACAGAATATTTTGATAGGAAGGGAAACGTAGGCTATGAATATAACCACTTATAAAACCATTACTCAAGTATTGTACTCATTGAAGTAAATGTTTTAGGTAACATTAGAGAAGAGGATCCAAGGCACTCTGTTCCAGTGAGGTGTATTTAAGAGTTTAAGGCATGGCAAAGACCAATGCGTTTCGGTACTCAGCCTTTGTCAGGGTCTCATGGGTCATCATACGTCACCAGGTCATTCAACATTGTTTCTCAACTGGTGGTCGATAAAATAAAATACAAATCTTCACTTTCCTACATATCTATATAACATCTGGATTCATCTTCGGACAATTTTGCCACTATTCTTTTTGTTGACTTTAGTTCTGCCTTTAACACAATTCAACGCCATCATATGATCAAGAAACTGCATCAGCTCAACATCCCCCTGCACTTCTCATACACTGGACTCACAGCTTCCTGAGCAATAGACCACAAACAGTTAAAGTAGGTACATCATTTTCATCAACTGCCATCACCAACACAGGGGCCCCTCAAGGCTGTGTCCTCAGCCCCTTCCTCTACACTCTGTACACAAATGACTGTATTAGCCCATCACATACTTTAAATACTCTGATGACACTGCCATTCTCGGACTGCTCCATGACAATAACTCTATTACGGTCTATCAGAATACCATTTCTCATTTCACACAGTGGTGCACTGACAACTATCTATAGAGTTGAATGTGGTCAAAACAAAAGAACTGGTCATTGAAACAACAACCCACACTGGACTTAACACACTCCTCATTAATGGTAAAACAATAGAACAGGTAGACAGCTTCACATATCTTGGACTCACACTGGACAATAGACTTAGGTTTGATCAACGCATTACATCTATTCAGTCACGCTTTCAGAAAAGACTCCATGTAATTCCTACACCCACACTTTCTGATATGAACAATAAGGCCATCACACGACTAGCACTCTTGATATCAAATGACACTGACCATCCTCTGTATCGTTTCTTTAATCTCATGCCATCTGGACAAAGATACAGAACCTTGCCATGGAAAAAGGTTCGTTTTAGTAGGAGTTTTGTCCCCTCAGCCATCGCGGCATTAAACAAACTGCCCCGCCGATAGGATGGTTCTGTACACAGTGGGGACCTCATGTTTTGTTTTTGTTTTTTTGTATTGTCTTGGTGTTATGTGCTCTGTGTTGTTTTTGATGTGGGTGTTGAACAGATTGTGAAGACAAATATCCTTCAGGACAATAAAGATTATTATTATTTTTATTATTATTATTACGTAATACTTTCCTACATTCCCACGGACCAGTTTAAAACCCATGCTATACAGTACATTTCGGCCATTTGAAAATAGCATAGAATAGAATAGAATTGATACATTTGAAAACTTGTGAAATGGGACATTCTGCATAATGAGTACTTTCTACTTTTGGTGCTTTAAGTACATTTTGATACCAATACTTTTGTTTTGTATTCTGAATACTTTTACCTGTAACTATTTCTACATTGTGGTGTGTAGAGTATGCTTCCACCACTGTGCCTATACTGTAATAGAAGTAAAACCATTTCCTCAAAGGATTTTCTCTTCACATTGAGTCACTATACACACTTCCACGAGGAAGCACTATGACCTCGCCTGTTACTCACAGCAAGCTGTTGAAATAGATGGATAATAATAGGAATTGTGTCATTTCATTATCTTCATTGTGGTCCTAAGCTCTCAGACGTGTTTGTGTTTTATCCTTTTGACAGAAATCCATCCATCCATCCATCCAATACATATCAAGCTGACAAAATGTGGGGTTTCATGTATTAAAAGAGGAAGCAAAACAGTTGTGTACAGGGCTACAGGCCAATATGAGTCAGTTTTTAATGAAGAGAGGTCCCATAGAGACAGGCTTTTAAGCACACTTTAAGCACACAAATGTAAAAAACCCTGAGTCAGTTTTGTCCTGGGAAAAAAACATGGGGGTTTCTTCAGCAGTTCTTCAGCAGTTATTTGCTGCCATAAACAACCTACAGTATAGGCTACAATGTACAGTTCTTTTAGAACAGTGTTTCCCAAACAAAGGTCAAAGGGTCATACTCATGAGTCATGACCCATTTTGGGGTCAGGCAACCATTATTATGGCATCCAAGTATATCTTGTAAATAGCCTAGCCTATACAAAAGTGGTGAGTGGTGCAACTCCCCTCTCCCCTCCCCCCCCTCTCTCTCATTAGCAGGCAACAGTGCAGCACTATCTCTCCCCGCAGGCACACTGTCGCGCACAGACGCGTCAGAAGAACCTGACGCCTTTCTTCTTCGTGGGGTTTTTAGACAGCTGGTGGATGGAAAAGAAGCTCCACCTCCGCGGCTGACTGACGCGACAGACAGATTCCCGCTCTCCTTTTATTTAGCCTACATGAACCACTTGAACCCTAGCATGATATATATTCGCAGAATGCAATGCGCTGTGAGCTTGTAGCTATTTTCGGCGAAGAGGTACCGTGTAACAATATTATCACACGAAAAGATGAAATTACATCCTGGAGGCAAATGATAAAAATGGCCACCAATATAATAAAAAAGTCAACCAAGAACAAGATTCCTGTACAGGATCTCCTCACTGGTCAACAAAAACACCTTGAAGACCCTAACAGGAGCCCTTGTACAAGGTTCGACTACGCATGCAGTATTGGTACCACAGCACCTGAAGCCCTTGAAACAAGTCTCCAGGCTTACCAAAACAAACTGATCGGGCTACTACTTGGCCTCACTTCCAGAAACCACCACACCCCTGCCCATTTTGATAGGCTGGAATGGCTTAGGGTTGACGACAGAGTACAGCATCTTGCCATGGGCCTGGTCTACAAGATTCGCTACACCACCAAGATACCCATGTGTACATGTCTAAATACTTCCTTAATGTCAATAAAGTCCACACTCAAAACACCAGAGGGAGTTCAACAAACCACGTGCAACCCAGATTCAGCTCAAACAAGGGGTTGAATTCATTTTGCTCCTATGTGGTTGTTACTTACAGAGCTCCTGAGGTTTGTTTTATCATTGATAAAGTATCTTTTTTGCAGATTTGGTCATGGCAGTTACAATGTTTTTTGTTGTTGCTTGTTTCGTTGTGTTTTTATGTTGCCCAGCTGAGCTTGGTGAGCACTGTGCTTGGTGAGCTTGCATTTTAGCCAGTGACCTTGAACCATAATGAAGGTCCTTTCACATTTTGTCCTAACCAACCTGACACATCATGCTCACATGACATGAACTCATAGCACTAACCTTGTGGTCCCACTAGTGACTATGGCACAAACACCACTAGGGGGAACTCAAGCCTCACAAATTAATTTCTTGGCATGTTATATTTCTGTTAAAAGCATATATACCACTTTTCTTGTAATTATGACGTCTAAACAAACCAAATCAAATAAAACCAAATTAAGTGGTAAACATTATTGTATTAAACACATAGTTATATATAATATAGGCTACTCTAAGCAATTAAATAATAAATAATTAATGAAACACTTTGTGATCTTGAACGCTCAACAACGATGACGTGACGACACCCTGGTCTAAAAGACATGTGATTGGTTGGATGTCCTGTCAGTCTCGTACCTTCCTTGTCGACGAAAAGGAAATACACGGGTAGGGATCCTCCTATTCCATCATGGCGGGATGCATGAAAGAGATTAGCATCGTGACTGTTGAAAATATAAAGTTTATAGTTTTGCTGTTGTTGCTTTTCTGTTTGCCCCAGAAATCGTGCCAGGCTACAGGTAAGGAGGTCCAACCTTGGGTCCAACGTACCACCTTACAAAGACTTTAACCGGATACATAATGTAACGAAATCATCTTTCACATGGCATGAAGCTAGCCTCGGATCAAGAGACTATCGTATCTGTATTTTATTATCGAGTCTGACTTTCACTTTCGTAAAGTAAGTAGTAAAACTAAAAGTAAAAGTCAGACCTCGATCAAATACATATAGACGCCCTTCTGTTTTGACATTATCGTTTGTCATGATGTGCAGCCATGATTCTTTCTAGTGTTTGTGACTTTGTGTTGTCTAGTCTGCTTGTGTTGGGGAGCGCTTGTTCTAAATCAAAGTACTGCACAATATATTATAATGCAACAGCAGGAGGTTGTGTTTTATTTAGCAGTAAACTACGTCCCAGAGTCCAAACTTATTATTATTACGGAATTAAATTATAGTTTCTAATAAACGGCTGCAGCAGAATGTGCCTTTCCATCTGGCATTGCTCTAAATCAGAAAGACAAATGACTGTTTTCTTGGCATCTCAATACAAATATGCAAACTGACTTGTTACAGGTTCCAAGCCTCAAGTAATTAATATCCAACATGACCAGAAGCTTGAAAGTTCAGTGTTTAGCTACACAGGGGCTAACCACTTCTGCTACATCAATTCCATTGTGCCTGGCTGGAAACAAACTTGGACAAGAATTCAGGTATGTTATTGTTTGGGCTGTAGACTTAGCACATATTTTTCTTTGTCATTGACTGTACATCCAGTGTTGCTTTATAACAACTCGCCAATATAGCCATATACAACTGTTTTCACTTGGCGTTAAAGCTACTGTGTGAATTGTGAAATACACTTCAGGCCTGATGATGAATTGATGATCAAACATTTATGTCAGGTTGGAGTGTGGAGTTCAAAAGAGCTCAAGGTGATAGTTGCTGAAGATGAGGAGAAGCTTAAAGAACTGGAAAGCTTTGGTTTTTGGAGCATGGTTCAATGGTTATTGCATGAGCGCTCCAATGAAACCAACATCAACGTCGGCTTATTCAGCAAGAAGAGATGCTTTAAGGTTGAACCTGCAGATGGAAAAACACCGTACACAGTGAAGCCCATCCGCAGTAAGTGTAGGAAATCATAAAAACTATCTTCCTAGTTTCAGATATATATAGTTTTGATAATTTCTTAATTTTCGTTCTATTACAGAGTTTGATATCTTTTTGTTTGCGGTATTCATGGCTGGGGTGTTCTTGTTTGTGTTTGCAGACACACTCAGCAGGTAACCTTTGAATTTTCTAAATTCTATTATGTAATGGTTTGAACCAGTATCCAATATTGTGGTTGGATGATATATTTTCAATTAACATTCTATTTATTGATTTTTGTTTCCTCTGAAAAGGAGTCAGGTATTTTACTACTCTACTGGCATGAGCACTGGGTTGATTGCCTCCCTCATCATTCTCATCTTCATCATGTCACGCTTTTTGCCAAAGGTAAGAGCATTCGATTATTGCTCATTCATTTCCCTACACCTGTTGTGTCATGTATATTCAGTCACTGATTCAGTTTTTGCAAGATGAAATAACGTTACCTTGGTGTCACGTTAATTGTTTTATATTTCTTGTTTCATCCTCGCACAGAAAAGCCCTTTCTATCTGCTAGTAGTCGGAGGGTGGTCATTCTCAGTTTATGTCATTCAGCTTGTATTCCGGAACCTAAATATGATTCTGCGAGAACACTGGCCCCTGGTTCTTGGTATGTACTATTTATGAAAAGAACAATCATAGGTAATGCCTTTAAAGGTAGCCTGGAAACTACAACTAGATAATTCTTCCAGTGCAAATGCAGGTTCTACACAGAGATTCTATAGTAATAATATATATATATATATATATGCACTGTGTCTGGCCTTGGCAGGCTAGGTTAAAGGGATATTTCACTTTTGTGTTTGGTATGTTTGGTTTGGGGTCATTTTAACGTCTGCTCTGTTCTTTTAGCACCCTAGACAGTTTCTAAGTTGCTTGTTTTCAGTATTTAGGTATTTTATTTTTAATATGTTTTGGCTTTTATTTTTTATATATATAAATGTTTATTTTATTTTTACATTTTGTTTCCCCTCCCATAAACATACAATTCGTGTAGGTGTGTAATACATGGTACATAACCCTCATTTCCCACCCACTATACCCACCCACTCTTCCCCGATGCAGACTAGAAATTGGCATAGGCATTAACCTCGCCTCCCCAGGCTTTCCACCGCCTCGGAGGAAAGCCTGGTCTCTGTTTCAAAAGTCCGTATGATCCGGGCTGGGGCCGGATGATGTGGTTACGTCATGTTGTAGTATTGTTTTGTAGTCGCCAGACAGGATGAACAGGCGGCGACAACTTCCTTTTCCCTCTCAATAAAAGCTCTCGCTTACGAGAGCTTTTATTGCTTTTAATCAAACAGGAAGCAACAAACGGCTTCCTGTTTGTTGTAGGCAAACCATTGCCTACAACATGACGTAAGCATATCCGGCTCCAGCCCGGATCATATACCGAAATGAAATGGTGCCCAGGCTACATAGGCATAGGCCTATGCATTCACCATTCCCTTATTCATATATCGCTCATCTCTGGGACTACTGTCAGGGTTTTTACATGGTCGTGTAGAGTAGTAGGATCAGCAAAGGTCGTCATGAACGGGACTCGAACACGCAACACACTATCGGGACAGAGCCTATATGTGGCATGCGCCTGGACCACTAGGCCAGCGGGCGCCCCATTCAGACCATATTGTTCATCATTTGTTTGGAAAAGGAAAATAAATATATAAAATCAATGAATGAAAAGGATAATTTAAAAAACAGCTGCCTCACATACCGTATTAGAAGATTAATTTGATTTGATTAATCTATTATGGTTAAACTGAGTTTGAAGTTACGATCATTTTCAACAGGAAGAGGACGTGTAATAAAATGTAGATCAAATATCTAAGTAACTTAAAATTTGTCTGGGGTGCTCACAAAAGCCAGATTAGACGTTAAAATGACCCCAAACAAATGAATGAGTACCAAATAGACTGCCAAGTGCTTGTAGACTGTAACAATAGAGTAATTAAAGGATAGAGACATAGAGTAATTAAAGGATAGAGACTGAACTGGAGCGTTAGCCCCCCCCCCCCCCCCCAGTTGCTCAGTGGCGTTTTGAAGCACCCGTAAGACTGCCGGAAGTACAATTATAATGGCTCGAGCGAGCGGAAGTTTAGCCTAGCCCCGGACCTTGCATGTAACCATCCCTAGGCCAACAGTGGGTTTGTCAGCAACAGGCACCACAGTACATATGGGGGGGGAGGAGGAGAGAGAGAGAGAGAGAGAGAGAGAGATTGGCAACGACTGAATTGGTTCCTCAGGTTATACAACAGTATCTTTCTGTGTTCCTCAGGTTATACAACAGTGGTGGGGTTCATCAGTTTCGCTGTTTGTTATCGTTATGGTCCCCTAGTGGACAAAAGAAGTGTTAACATCCTCTCCTGGACCCTGCAGCTGTTTGGCCTGATGTTGATCTACGCAGGGATTCAGATTCGACCTGTGGCGTTGGCGATCATCCTGGCAGCTTTATGTTCCAAGACGTTGCAGTACCCAGTATCATTGGCACTGTCTGCATGGCGGTACATATTTAGATAATTAGCAAAGATTGACTGGCAAAGTGTATTCAATAATTGTAACTACCTCCATTTATTAAAAAATATGTCTACTCTTTTGGTAGGCGAGTGATGAGTTGGCATTGTCAGGTTCATATTCATTCTCAGGAGCAGAATCATTTCTTTCTAGTTTTGGAAAGACTAAATGTGATTTTTTTTTTTTAACTATTGTAGCTCATAGAAAGATTTTCAGAGCATGCTTTTGGGTTGGAGTTTTCACAACACACTCAAACTGAGCTATAGGTCTGTTGTGCAGGAAAATCAAACCATCTCTGCGTCTGCGCTGGAAGCCAGAACCGCGTCGACTGCTCACTGAAGAAGAGTATCAGAGACAGGGCGAGGAGGAGACACGGCGAGCTCTGGAGGAGTTAAGAAAGTACTGTGCCGGTCCACAGTTCAGTCCCTGGAAGGCAGTGTCCAGGATTCAGTCTCCCAAAAGGTGGGGAAATGGCATTGACGATAAAAAATAAGTTTGCTTGAAGTGCACACGGTCATTGGAAAAAAGTAATTCATGCACCCCAAATCACCACAAGACTGTCATTTGGTAATATTCAACCAGGGCAACTAGGGATACATTTCGGTTTCAATTTAATTATGGCCAATTCATGCTCCAAAAATGGATATCCTAGCATGTATATTGGCTATTCTTTATGTCAATGTTGTACAACAAAGTATAAATCGGGTATTATGTGTTAATCAAAAATGTGCCTTTGTATCACCATTTTGAAATGTTTTATTCCTAATGTTGTGATGCCCAGGTTTGCAGATTTTGTGGAGGACTCACTGCACTTGTTGCCAAATGAGGTGTCTGACCATGCACAGGAGTATGGTTTTGGAGGATCCTATTTTGAGGATGATCTTTTTGCAACTGATGAAGATGAGGAAGATATTAAGCCTTTCATGAACTCTACGGGATAAAGAACTTGTAAACCAAAAACGGAACTGAATGGGTCAAACATAGCCCTTAATGAAAAGTGTTTGGAGAAAGAATGGCTTCGCAAATCGTGAACTTGACTAGATAACCCACTTTTGAAAGGCCAGTCCACACCAATGCAACCTTTATCCCCAATGGCAGTTGTAAGAGTTGCAATTGTGTGGACTGGCCTTAAAACTGTGTTGTTGCAGGAGTTGTAACTAGTTGCATTGGTGCGGTCTGGCCTTTGGTCCAGAAGTTTTTTCTTTTAAGTGTGTTGACCAGTGACACTACAGATTATCCATACTGCATGTGTGTTTTGTTTTTTTGTACAAGCCACATATGGCACCCTTTTTCTGTGTTTGTTTCTATAGATGAACGGTTGCACAATTCTTTTTTTGTGAGTTCTTGGAGACTAGGGTTATATAATTGAAGACTACTGTCTTAGGTTTTTTTTTAATTAAAGCTTGTACTTTTAAAGTGTTTAATTTGCATCTGGTTCCCATGTAAATATGTAAGTGAAATACACATTCAAATTATTTTTTTTCCTCTCACAAAGGACGCCAATAAACATGAAAATATTTTGTATGCATTTTTGCTCCCACTTATTTAAAACCATCATTATAATAGGACATGGGTTTTCGACAGGTGGTCCGTGAAGGTATTGCATGTGGTCCCTGACCATGCATTTAGTAATGTAGGAAAGGGAAGATTTTTGTATTGACCACAAGTTGAGAAACAATGCAGTAAATGACGCTTGATCGATGTCAGTTACTGGGAAGTCGGATGTCAAGAACTTCCACAGAAAAGGGAGTGAGAATCTCATGGGAAAACTGTACAGGATTGCCTGGTTAAGTCACCATTATAAGGAAATGTGCCCATAATTATTTGCATGTCTGTGCTCGCTCATACATACAGTAAGTTACAATGAACAGCAACATGATTTTAATATGGAAGGTTAATTTTCCCCCCACACCACACCAGTGGTCCCCAGGTTGATTCTCAGTCAGGGTGGTAGTCTCTGGTTCATAATCAGTTGAAAACCCCTGATATAGGATATAAGGTTGGTATTATTTTAACATGACCAACAAAACAAATCACAAGGTTTCTAGCTGCACACCTACAGTATAGTATTATATACTGAATATTACATTTTATGATTGAAAATTACCATACAAAATGTGTTCTATTCTGGTTGGTTCAGAAGTTTATTCTGGATACTTTAAAGGCAAGATGGAAATACAACTATTTGTATTTTGGAATGTTTAAGACGAAGCATTCAATCTGTTGTATGTATTAAAGTGGATTGGGAGGGGGCTAATGTTAAACCAGCACAGCGCCACATGAATAAGCATACAGTAAGTAGGCAGGCCATACATAATTTGGCCTCCAGATAAACACAGCTGTTTCTCATGCTTACCAGTAGCTTTTGTATGCATCTGGATATTAGGGAAATGCTGCAGTACAGTATCTCAGGGTTGTGTAAAAATGGCTAGTCTACAAGCTCACCGCATGTCGCAGACGCGATGATTGGGAGCTTGTAGATCTGCTATTTTTGGCATGTGACTGCCGTACAACTGAGCATAAATTAAGCATAGACAGCTTCATGAATAGTATCTTACAAATATTGTCTACTATTGTCAGTTATCTGGAATGTGTAAAGGGAAAGCAGTTTACTTTAAAAAGCCCAGTCTTATAGTTTACATTTTGGTGCACTTTTTTGTCCTGTAAATTATACTGGATTCCAAGAAATCTCAGGGAAATCTATGAAAAATTACAGATGTACCTTATATGAGCGCTTTCCCCGGTAGTTTGCATGCTACTGGATACATTGTATCTCTCAATGCAATATAAAACTTGGTGGATTAGATTGTTATCGTCTGTTATTTAATTTTTAAATCTGTAATTAAGTTTAACTATTTACTGGCTAATCCCATCACTTTGTCATGCGCCTAATGACAGTCCTACTTCCAATGACATCAATAACATGCATCAAACAGTTCATACAGCACTGAGGTCGACTGTATTAACAGCTTTTCTTCTTGCAGCAAAAAATGTTGAAACAGAACGGGGAGAAACTAATAATTACCTTATTTTCTATTCAAGCTAGGTGTTGTAGTGGATAAATAGGCCTCTGTGTTGCAGAAAATTCACTATTATAAGAGTACAGATACTTTATTAGCTTCCTCTAAGACCACGGTGCCCATATTAACTCATCTGTCTCCTGCTAGATTAGTGGCCTTGTGGTTAGTGTCCGCCCTGAAACTGGGAGGTCGGGGTTCGATCCCCGGCCGGGTCAAACCAAAGACTATAAAAATGGGACCCAATGCTTCCCTGCTTGGCATTCAGCATCAAAGGGTTGGATTGGGGGGTCAAATCTACTAATCAAATGATTCCCGAGCGCGGCTTCAGCTCACCGCTCCTTGGCTGCGGCTCACTGCTCCAAGAGATGGGTCAAATGTGGAGAACAAATTTCACTGCGGTAACGTGTGTGACAAATCATATGACTTTGAGATCTCCCTTCGTGGCCCTCTTCCCAGAAGTGAAACCATTTGTTTATCATGCTTAGAACAAGTTGAGTAAGAAAAGTATCAACTTTTTATGCTTTTCATCGTGAATCATCGTTTTCTGCAACACAGGCCTATTTTGCCACTACATAGGCCTATATTTCTACACTAGTGTCAATGGAAATTCAGCTGACTTGTCACCTGCATCATCCTTACATTATGGAAAAAAAAATCACTGACATTTAGTTACGCCTTCTGTATTGTTTTGTCAACACGGTATTCGACAGTGGGTAAAGAAAAATGCAAATATTTGTAATTCATACATAGTGGAAGCGAGTCCCCATCTATTTCTGTATTTCATATCATGTTTCAAACAGCTGAGAGAAGTATGATTATTTGCATGATCTGCCCAGGTACATCAGTCAAATTAACTGTATTTCCTGTACTTTTCCCCCCAAAACACAAGGAATGCCTTGCATAGTTGAAGATATAACCACTGAGATACACCCTCATTGAGGCGTCATGTAAAGTGCCTGGAGTTCCCCACAGCTCAGAACCTGGACCACAGTTAGAATGCTTTCATGGTCCCCATGCAAACTGCCACTGAAAAGTTTGTGACCAAAGGTGTTGACTGACCATCCAACTAATCAGCATGAAACTTACGGTTGTGTGAGAAATCCTGTCAATTGAGTAGATAATGATGCAGATCACTTTTATGCTACTTGGAAAGACCAGGATTACATTTTGGAGCATATAATCTGCATAGTAAAAGGCATTAGGAAGCTTGCGATATTTAATTCTGTCATCCATGTATACATGTTGAATGTAATCTTAAAGAACATGGAAGGAAATTGAGACGTGTAGGTCTCAGATACTAGTCTAGTACACTGTGGTAATGCATGTAATCTCAGATTCTCAGATTCTTATGTACTGGCACAAAACCAAAACTCACATTTTAAAAAACGTGAATTCAGATGGCAGTCGAAATTCTACATCTGAGACAAGGGAATGTTGAGGCATAAAATAATCTATAAAACATCTGCAGTTTTTTTTCTCTCCAAGAAAGTCTCATCAGAAAGAAGCCTAGCTAGTCCAGTGTCTGACCACTTACCGGTACAAAACAAAACATACATGAGAATGTCCATAAGTGAAAAATTAAGTAAAAAATAATTCAGTAACCTACATAATCAAGTTCAGTGCATTTTGGTTAATTTGTTTCAAGCCACGAATGGTAGCACGAATTGTTACCTTCATATACCGTACATACTCCTCCCTCATACAGTCTGTACAGTCGAGACATGAAATTGCCTCTCTTCTCCTCGACCATGAAACCCAAGTTGTGTAGGTCACTGAAGCCTAAAGCTGAACTTCAGTCTTATTCCATTGTGTCAGTATTTGTTGATCCCAAAGATCCGTACTCCATGGAACTGGGGCAACTTTGGGAGGAGGACACTGAGGAGGGAGCTTGTGTTGATTAGGAAGTGAGTGGCATCATATTTTGTGTAGAAACTGGCAAGAATATACCTGGAGGAGAGTGAGAATTAAATCATGTAGATATATTTGGAAGACAAAAAAGGTAGGACGCTATGGATTTCACTAAGCAGCATGTAAACTTACAGCACGATGGGTGAGATAGTGAGGAATTTCCGAGAGGATGTGAATTGGATGCCATAGTCCATCTGTTCCCAGTGTGTCAGCAGACGAGCTTTACCTTGGTCTGGTGTCTCAAAAGGAGTACCTTTGACCGTGTGTAAAAACAAGTACATCACCTGTAGAGAACCCACAGATATGCATGAAATGTATCAGTCAACAATAATGTCAGAACACAACCTGACAAATCGAAAAGGTGAACATTAGTCTGCCTACTTACCCTACAAGATCTCGCTCTACACAGCTGATTCAAATTAATGATCAATGCTTATTATCAAGCACCCAAGTCACTTAACAAGCCATTTAATCCCCATGCCGAAATTCAGGTGTGATGACCATAATTCACACAAGGCCTCATGGGACATGTTCTACCACAGTGAGATATCACTTCAACCAGAATACCATCTCTGGTAGTCTTTTAAACAATAATTTAGTGCTTTACAGCAACTTTTACTGACCAGATTATGGATTACGTTAGTGAGGGTCCAAACAATTGGTACAGTGAAGAATGGAATGCTGAGGAGGACTATGTGCAAAACGACGGTCAGCAGCAGGTATGTCAGCCATATGCCTCTGCTGTTCATCACTCTTGTGTTGGGGTTCACCTCGCTGTGAGCTACGCCCACATTCATCCTGAGAAAAAGAAATTATGCAATGTAAATTGTGATGGTAAAGCTCCAGTCCATCCATCTTGATTTGATATGAGGCCTTTATAAATGTTGCAGCAGCTAAATGTAGTCCATGTCTGCACATTTACTTTCATGTGTGTTTTTATCCTAGGGCCTGATGATTTTCAAATTAAGTTTTCTTATCCTTGTCTCAACGATGGACATCTTTCTTTAAAATCAATGTTTTCTTGTACAAAGGGTCAAATGGCAGTCTACAGTCACATAATTTAAGTGTTTAATAGTTTCTCATAGACATGAGTCGTAATTAGAGGGCGTTTTCTTAATTATGGTATCTATGGATGATAAACTCCAATATCGCACCCGTATAGATAACTTGGGTTATGCTTTGTCTGTCAAGTCTTTGTTTCATAAAAATCCACCTAAGCAACTTTCTGTCAATAACTTCTGTGCAGTGGTTATTTTCCTATGTTTGTGTTCATGATTTTGTTGGAAATCACTCAACAGTCCAACATACCACCTGTTTAGAAATTGCACATATGCAGGAGGCAGCAGGACGTGTTACGAGTATTTACAACCTCTGACATAACCCATGACATAAGACTAGGCATGAACAGCATCTCATCTCAAAACGGGAAGGAAGAAAAGCAAACAAATATGATAATATTCTAAACAGTCATCATGATTAATTCATGTAGGCTTTCGTGTGAGGGAAGTAAGGATGCATTGTGCAACAGTGGCTCTTTGGCATTAAGATACGAGGCATTTATGAACTGATCTCACTTCAAAACAAACAGGAAAACGCAACAATAAGTAATTAAGTCAATATGACAACCTAATCCAAACAGGCATGATAGGAATTAGGAAGGAAGTTGTTTCATCTATGGCTTCAATGTAATGGGAAGTAATGATGCAGAACATTAAGTCATACTTGGCAACAGTGGCTCTTTAGTAAAAAAAAAAGTGGGAACATGGATTTTTACATCACTATTCCTCTACTAACTTCTCCTTTAACACATGCGCATAAGACACCGCCCGGCTGGAATGCAGTGTGTCAGAAAACGTGCGCAGCAACTCCAAAAACCTCCCCACATCACTATTCCACTGCAGTCTGCACTCTGCAGCAATCCACGTCAGTAGAAAAAAACTCAAAACGTTTCCAATGCAGTTCCAACTCGCGAACTGCCTAAACGTTTCAACGTTAGCTAGCGACTTCATTTAATGGAGTATCCGGAATGCTCGCTAACGGCGATCGTTTGCTCGCACGCACGCTACAATTAAAATTGCATAATATGACGTGTTAGCGTCTACCTCTGTTGACTAATGTTATGACACTTAAAGAGCAGGTTTAGATACACTGATGTGTGTGAACAACGGAGACGTTTTCGTTTAACTCGCACAATCAAGTTTAAACACTTAGATCCAACTTTTCATTTCCAAGACACTCACCTTCCTGTTTATGCTGTTGACCAGGAAATCCCTGCGTGGTTGACCACGCCCTCTATTGGCTAAACCAGTGGTTCTCAAAGTGTGTCCAGAGACCCCCATTGGTCCTTAAGGTGGTTCCAGGGGGTCCCCAGCGAAATGGGTTAACTTTAACCGGTTTAACCCTATTTACATAGACTAGTTTAAGAGAAATTGGAGGAAAAATATATAATACATTTGGAAATATCTAGGTCTATTGTTGAAACATTTTAACAATGGCCTACACACAATTGGGGGGTCCCTGGTACAAAACATTTTCAAAAGGGTCCGTGGCCAAATACATTAATATGGGTGTTCATGACGTTTCTACCAAAAGGCGTCCCTGCCAGGCAACAGCTGTCACACTTTTGACTAGCTGGGGTAGCCTACTAATTAAGGGGTAGGGTCCTTGATAAAGGAGTATAAATTGCACGGAGGCCACCCCAACCCCAAGTTATATGACTATTGTTTTATCACAAGGCCTGGTTGATAGCTTTATTCTGATTGGTCAATCACTGAATTTATCCTGTTATTTTTTAATAATTACTTTTACAGCTTCTTTTCATTTTGCTGATGGGAAATTAAGTTTATAAAAGTAATTACAATTAAGTAGGCTACTTTTACTTCGCTTGATCAATTTCCATTTCATAGGCTATATATTTTTTTAACTCCACAATATTTGACAACTTTGGATACCGTATAGTCACTTGCAGATTTAGATTATTGATAATCGATCAAATGTGTAAAAAAAAATTTATGCACTTTTGTACTACAATACCTTTTAGGCTATAATTACTTGTGGGATTGATGCATTTTAAGTTCAAAACCGCAACCTTTAGGCCTACTTCTTGCACCACTGCCCATGCAGGGCGATGGGTGTATTGTCTACTCTATACATTCCACTGAAGATATTGAAGATGAAATATGATGTCAAAACAAAAGGCAAATGTTGCACTGGAATCATTATACAACTGTAAATGCAACTGACATAAATAGCCATTTATCTTAACTAGCCTATGTGCGTGTGTGACAACCTGTGCACACGTGCGTATGGAGGGGCAACTGGGCACACAGCCCTAAATAATAGGCTACCATTAATGACCCTCAATCACCAGTAGGCTACAAAACGAATCACAGAACATATATATATATTTATTTACAAAAATCATTATGAATATTTCTTTGAAGTTATACTTTAAAGGGAACTATCATGTCTACATGGCTATACATTGAGGTGGCACATGCAGGAAGCTGTGATCTCCCACAGAGCAGGGATGTTTTAGGAAAGCACAACTTCCTTCTTCATCAGCAAACTTGGCATGACAGGGAAATCCAGTCCCGTTGGCGAATAATATATTGTATTCATAGGCGACCATTTCCTAGGGTGCGCTCGTTTTACT
This sequence comes from Protomyctophum bolini, assembly GCF_963924005.1. Taxonomy (NCBI): domain Eukaryota; kingdom Metazoa; phylum Chordata; class Actinopteri; order Myctophiformes; family Myctophidae; genus Protomyctophum; species Protomyctophum bolini. Next base: position 23,925,577 of record NC_137866.1, read on the forward strand.
TCACCGGCTACTACTAGTAGGGCGGGGCTCTACTAGTAGTACTAGTAGCCAAGGACCGCGCCGGCGGAGCACGCCTATGCTATGAATACAATATTCACGTCCCGTTGAACATGATTTCCTCAGCAGTGTCAGCTAGATTATAAACAGATCGACGAACATGTTTATAATCACTCATATAGCCTACGTGTTTAGAATTAGAACACTCGTGAGGTGTTTGAGGTGACTCGTGTTCTAATGTATTTTATATCCATAAATAAATAAACATTTGGCATTTCATAATTACACACTGGTGTTTAGGTTTTAAACGCGTCACATATGTTCCAGGGATTTACAGTGATGACATTTATATATGTATAATTAATAAATGACACTTATGACAGCATTTACACATGCTTAAAATAATATACTTTATTTTTTTCAACCAATCAGTCGATAAATCAATCCCTTTTTAAAAGGGACACAGATGCATAATATATAGGAACAAAGATGTGCCAGACTGCCAGTGCACTTTGAATAAATAATATCGATAATAAACCTACAATAAATGCATGAATAGGCCTACAATACATTAATGAATAAATAATAAATTACCAAAAAGGTAAAATACGAAATCCACGTTGACACATGGGAGAATCTTGGTTGATAACATTATGTCATCATCCTTACTTGTAAGCTAATTTGACCAATATGGTCACACGCTAGTCTACTACGGACGTTGAAGCTTGGTGTGCTCAACTCTGACATTTTTCGGCTGAACCCAGCTGCGCGTGATTTGTTGGATCACCAACTGCAAATACACGGGCAACAATGATGGAGAAGGAGAAGAGTCTGTCCACGGTGTAGCTACAAAGGGCATCATTTTTCCAGTTTTCGATTTTTGGTTGCCTTGCTGTTGGCTGAGACCTGCTAACAGCGGTCGCCTAGATTAAGAAAAGAGACATGTCAATTTAGAAGAACGGAGTAAAACAAAAAGTGCATGTACATATAAATGTATATAGGCTACACTCTAGGCATGGTGGATACAATAATTTGCTACTCAGGGTTTTAGGTTGACGGTCCTATAGTATAGATGTTTAATTTGTCAAAGTGTTAGGTTAGTGTAAAGTTTGCCATCTTAATTTCAAACAAAAGTGTCGGTGATCATACCTCCAGGATGACCCTCCGGGTTTTGTCACATGCCTTCATGTCCATATGAAGTTGTTGCAGCCGTGGCTTCACCAGATCTAGTAGCTCTGGACAACGTCTGTTGTTGAATTCCACAACGTCGTTGAGTGTCTCCACAGCAGAGTTGTAACTCGTCAGGGTAGCAAACAGCTTCCTAATACAAGTCTGAGAAAAATAAAAGATAAGCCTACACATGAAGTTGTCATTAGGCCTATTCTGTAAGTGGTATACTATAGGCCTATAGACCGGTATTCTCAGCTTACCTGCTCTGGGTCCTTGAGATTCCCAGGGCCGCATTTGTCTTTGGCTTCAATCCACTCAAATGGGTTTGTGATAGGATAGTTGTCCACCGGATCTTTACCTTTATGTACCTATAGCAATCAGAATTATTTTTTATTGCCATGCAGTGGGCTATAGGAATTTGTCTCTGGGTGCATGTAGAACATACTATTTTTGTCCAATTATTTCACAAGACTTTTTCAATGTAAAGGAGTAAAGGACCACAATGGTAAGACATTTGGGGATTTTACAAATAATATGTGGTAGTTTTGTTTGTTTGTTTTTTTGTAAAAAAAAGAAAAAAGAACTTACCTCAAGTGATGCGAATTTGGCAATCTTATTAAGCTCAAGAGAGCTGTTTTGTAGTCTGATGCATGCAGCCTCGTGGTGTCCGGTGGTTGGAGCGCCGAGTGCGCATTTAAAAAATAAAACGATAAAAGCTTCTATGAAATACAAGTGCATGGTTGCTTCACGGTTGAAATCAAATCACTGGTGTATAGCCGCCCTAGGGATGTGTCTCTGTCGTCTTCGTGTGTCCTCTGTGAAGTAGCGGACCGGCTTTATATGCATGCAGCTGTGAGTCACGGGAGGATATGAGGACTTTCCTGGGGCATCCTCCAGGTGAGTTACTTAGAAGCAAATAGTTTTGCTTTTGCCAAATTACACAGTAGGCTATATTATTCTGTGTATCTGTGAAACGATGTGGGTATATATATTGGGGGAGCCTTTATTTCTTAAATATTGTAACATCACCAATTTGATATGCAATTAATTGGCCACGAGTGAGTGAGTGAGCAAATGTGTATTCAACTCAAGCTGGAAATTTTGAACACACATTTCTGACCGTATATGGTATTAGGTATAGCTTATACGCCAAGTGGCCTATTTCTGTATCCTGCACGTTTGTGCCTATACTTCGGAAAGCCTACGTCTTGGACAGGTGCACGTGTGCGCAATTACGCACCAAACCATCACGGAAACATATATAAACACATTGATTGATTGATTGATTGAAATATTTATTAACAGTTTGCAGAATTACAGTAGCCTACATTTCAAGCACAAACTCAATACAAAGACTGTTAACTGTGAGTGGACGATCCAATTAAGCATTACACTTGTTTACAACAGGGTCCACCATGTTCAATTCATCAAAACATTTAGAGACGTACAAATGGACACTTCTATATAGTTAAAGAACAGAACAGGAATTCATCATAAAGGGGAAAGAAACATATACAGTGAGTGAGGGGAAAAGGGGGGGGGGGGGCGGTGCGGTGTGTGTGTGTGTGGGGGGGGGGGATTCAGATTTTACGGGGGCCAGTTTTGAATTGCAGCTGTCCGTATAGGTGCCCTTTGAGAGCGGTTTTTAAGGAGTCAAGGGATTCACATGGACTGTTGGTAGGGCGTTCCACATTTTGGTGGCATATAGCGAAAATAATTTAGTCCCTTGTTTGTGCCGAATCTGGGTTGTACATGGTTTGTTGCACTCCCTCTGCATGGTGTTAGGCTTTCACTGATTCAGTCACACGTTGCCAAAAGAAAAAGGGAGATGCATTCATATTTGTAAATGGTTATGTAACTAAGGAAGGAGCCAACATAAGACTAAAAGGATCAAGTTATGATGAAGGAGTTTAAATCAGCCTTAAAAAAATGCGCACAGAATAAAAAACGAATCATATTTAGGCATTTTATGCTCTCAAATGAGACTTGTTGGATGGAGGGTCTCGGGGATCCCCAGTGGTCCGTGAGGAGCCCGCAGTGAAATGATTGATATAGTAGCCAAACAAATATTTGTGTGTAACCTACAAGTAACAAGAAGATACAGTTCAAGAATGGCTATTTGATTAGTGTTATCTCTACACATATGAATTCTGGACCAAAAGGTGACAGGTGCTGCAACTTAACGGTCAAGATGTCAAAAGAGGCCCAATAAAACAAGTCCACTGCATTCTTAGGAAGATCTAGGGGAAGAAGGACATTTCTTGTGTATATGGCTGCCGCTGTAGGCTATAGTACTTCCCGATTAATGTAAGAACAGCATTTCTCTATAGACTTGAAGGCTTGCTTATACATTAAAATCTTGCCACTTGCTGACCACTATAGGCTACTATTATGTGTTCATGCTGACTGCCAACTTAACAGATCAATTAAATGGTTTCAGCTGCTATCAAAATAAACTAAAATGCAACAATCCGTTTATTTACGGATACGCCCTATATGACTGTCTAAATTTAATTAACGAATTCAAACACAAATCATCAATCACGATATCCAAAACAGGGTAGCATATTCTGTGAATCAAACCGGACTCAGCCTATAGCCTTGTTAGGCTGTTACATATTGTTCCCTAGTTATCCAAGTAATTGTGCCCATCTTTTCTGATAGAGAATTGTCCGGTATACTGATTGATTGAAATCATTATTTATTCTCAAAAAATAGTATTTTTAATTGCAATGGCTACAAAAAAGCAGTCACATACTGAGATGACGATTTAAAATCTATAAGTTATTCGATTGATATCCTCATAGAATATGGGGTATTAATGTTCAGCATGATGTCATGTACCTGTCTAAATACTTCCTTAATGTTAACGATGTCCACACCCACAACACCAGAGGGACGTGCAACAAACCATGTGCAAGTGCAACCCAGATTCGGCACAAACAAGGAACTAAATTATTTTTGCTCCTATGCCACCAAAATGTGGAACGCCCTACCAACAGTCATTAAGACATGCGAATCGCTTGACTCCTTCAAAACCTCCTTCAAGGGCAATACGGCTGCAATTCAAAACTGCATGCAGGCCCCAGTAAAATCGGAATCCCCCCACCGCCCACCCCCTTTTCCCCTCACTGTACAGCGGCTATATATAGCCTATATGTTTCTTTTCCATTTTTACCTCCTTTATGCATGAATTCCTGTTCTGTTAATTATTTGGCTATATAGAAGTGTCTATTTGTACGCCTCTAAATGTTTTGATGAAAGGTGGACCCCTGTAAACAAGTGTAATGCTTTATTGGGTCGTCCACTCACAGTTAACAGTCTTTGTATTGAGTTGTGCTTGAAATGTAGGCTACTGTAATTCTGCAAAGTTAAATAAAAAATTAAATTAAAAAATATAGACTAGTGTCAAATTAACAGGATTCTTTATTCTTTATGAGCTAAATTTAGTTTGTTGTTCTCTAACTTATTGGATCACACAACGTTTTTTATTAGCTTTATTTTCCCATGATGTGGCACAAAATGGCATAATCGCCGTCGCTAAATTGGAAGGTGAGCTATTATAGCGTAATAACCTCGATCGCGTCACCACCATTGCTTTCCACCGAGGAAAACAGCGAGCGAGTGTCTTGAATGCGCCCCATAATATGGGGCCCATATGCCCCGGAAGTTTTTAGTTGTTTTTGTTATGAATAGAAGGAGCATGGATCGGATGCATGATATAAAAATAGAAGATATAAAACAACTATCTAAAGAATAGGTGGGTGTTAGGTAGAGTGGATGTCTTTCCCCCCAGTCCACTTAACGCTAAGCTATGTCTGTGTTTAAGCCACAGCTATCATTTGCTTGTAACCGTGTTGTTCTATAGTGAGCTAACGCTATTTGCTAACATTGGCTCAAAAACATCCCTGATGCTGCGGCACTGTCGATAAAGAGTCGAGTGTGGCTAAGAGAGACAATTATTTGTTGATGACATATTCATGTGTTAATATTTTATCCTCCATTGATGAGTTGAATACATAGGACCACAATAAACAAGACCTCTGGACCTTTTTGTTATGCATTTCATTTTAGCACAAAAGATGCTGATCCATGCTGTTTAATCAACCAATCAATCAAAAACATGACTGGATAAGATAACTTGTGGGAAAAGGTTGATCAAGAATAATAATGAGTTATTAAAGTTAGATATTGAAGAGGCAAGAGAAAATTAATATGTAAACTCACATCATGTACAGAGTAAAATCCTCAGTGTTAACTTAACTCGGAGTGTACAAATGTCACTCCGCTCATGCACCCGGGGACGTTACAGTTCATATAAATGATTTATACACTCTTGAGTAGCTACAAATGGATAAGTCACTGAGGATTTTGTACCTTGCTGTCCCCCATGTTCCAGGTTGACACAGTCGTACTCATGATGAACTTTGACGGTCTCGATCCAGGAATGGGCGAATATTCGCCCACTCTCCACGGGACCATGGATGCAGGGATGGAACCCACAATGGACCCACGCTTAAATCCCAGTTTAATGCAAGGCGTGGAGCTTGATCCAGAGGGACTCGCTGGACCAGACTCTGTGCACCTTTTAGAAGGAATGTTCTCTGAGCTGCACAGTGTGGTTGCCGAAGGTGGCATCCCAGTGACTGCAACTCATTTTGATCTACAAGAAGAGATGCTTTGGATGGGCAATCATAGGGTAAGGGACTAGGGATGCAGGATGATGTGGACAAAATCAAATATCACAATATTTTGGACCTTATTGTGAGTGACGATAATATCCTAATATTTATTTTTACATTTTTCAAAACTCTTCAGAAAGGAAAACTTGCACGCATTGTGAGCTTGTAGATTGTTATTAAAACAAGAAATGGCAATACTTATTCCATTATCACAATATTACAAAATCCCAGACGATATCTAATCTCATATCAATATATCGATATATTGCCCTATACAAGACTATATAGCGCCAACATATTTTGGAGACTTGTTATTCCTTTTTCGGTTTCATAAACATTGAAACATTTGATGTTCTGCTGTGTTATTGATATTTCTCTGAATCACCCGTCTTTCTTTAGGGTCATGCCAGCTCCTTCTTTGGACCTACTATGGGTCGCTATTCTTCTTTTCAAGTGCACTCAACTGATGACATCCGCGCCATTCAGAGCTTGGAGACGGGCGTCCTATTCCTTTCTAAGAGCAACCTCAAATGCCACACTCGTGGAGGCCTTGTCATGTTTGATTATCCGTGAGAGCTGCACATAATAATATACCAGTGCTTTTAGATAAGTGATTGTTTAAACATTTCAAACATTGGATTTAAATGTATCACTTATTGTAAAAGGGCATGTTTATTTCAGATTGGAGGAAAGCTCTGATATGCACAGTCTACTTATGACCGATAACAACACGTTGCTTGTGGGTGGACTACAGAGCTGTGTGGTTGAATTTGACTTGAATACTGTTCAGGAAACTCAGAAGGTGAGCGTTGGGGGGTAGCATTTAACTTTATTGAATGAAACCTATTAACCATGCATATTTTTGAAGCGCTGCATGATGCATGCTCAGTTTAAATCATTCCAAATTAAGCACATCATTTGAATTAGTTAAATCTTTAAAATGGCAAATGATTAACCACTTCCTTGCTGTGTCTTTGCATTGATATAGTTCACAGTTGATGTACCTGGAGTGGCAATCATGCGCCAGTCCAGTCGATTCTTCTTTTGTGGTCACACATCTGGAAAGGTATGGTCAAATTATTTCATCCTTTCTTTTAAACGTTTGCGTAATATGTGCAGTTTGTGAGGGGACAGGGCCCCCAACCCCCCCAACCTCTGGAATGAACTCCCCAATCATCTCAGAGTTGCTCCCTCCTCTCCTTCAAAACCTCACTCAAAAGTCAAAACCCACCTCTTCAAGATAGCCTTCCCCAGCTGAGGTCTGGTTAAGCTGTCCCCCCATCCCTTGCTTAGCCTTTTATATGTTTTAACCTGATATTTTACTTGCCTTGCCTTGTTTTGTTTTTTCCTAGTGTTTTATGTAAAGCTCTTTGGGTACTTAGAAAAGCGCTATATTAATCTGAGCTATTATTTGTTTATACAATTAAGCAATTAACCTTGTCTTTTACCTTCACTTGAAACCAGGTTACCCTTCGTGACATGCGCACGTTCCAGGTGGAACACGAGTTTGACGCGTTCTCTGGCAGCCTGTCAGATTTCGACGTCCATGGAAACCTTCTGGCCGCTTGTGGATTCTCCAGCCGAGGAATGAATGGCCTGGCATGCGACCGCTTCCTCATGGTGTATGACCTCCGCATGATGCGAGCTGTAACGCCACTTCAGGTGCACGTGGATCCCCTCTTCCTGCGCTTCATTCCGACTTACACGGCACGCCTGGCCATCCTCTCACAGACAGGTATCGAAATACTGATTGTGACATTATTTTTGACAAAGCTTTTAGTGGAAAATACAAGAGTTTATCTGCCTTTGGTCTCTGAATGCGAATCTTACATTATTTTTCAAATCTAGGTCAGTGCCAGTTCTGTGAACCAACTGGGCTTGCCAATCTTGCTGATGTTTTCCACGTTAACACTGGGGGCCAGTTGCTCATGAGTTTTGACGTGTCCTGCAGCAAACAAGCCTTGGCCTTTGGTGACTCTGGTGGATGTGTGCACCTTTGGTCAGATGCCCCAGAAGTGTCTTACAACAGCTTTTCTCGTGAGACAGAGTTTGCCCAACCCTGTCTGGTAGACTCACTGCCACAGCTGGATTGGAACCATGACCTGCTGCCCCTGTCTCTCATCCCCATGCCCCTGACCAGCACGGAGACATTGCTGTCAGACTGGCCCACTGCACTGGCTGCTCCCAGTCCAAGGTTGGCAATCAGTCCATAATTTCTATAGCAACTTAATCATACAATGAACATGCAAGTAAATAAGTAAATAAAAAAATGCACATAAACAGAAGTTGTTGTTGTTGTTTGTATTTATTTATGTATAGCTTTTCTTTTTAAAATTTCAAAAATATTTGATCTACAGACAATGCATTGTGAGCTTGTAGATAGGCAAAATGTGTGGTCAAAAAAGTAAAATGGCAATAAACAAACCCTTCTTTTGTGTTTAGACGAGCACCTCCTGTGGACCCAGAAATCTTGCGCACAATGAAAACGGTTGGATTCATTGGTTATGCAGCCAATGCTCGCACTCGTCCTCGGAATCAGGTATGTTGAAAGCCTATACAATGCTGATTTGTGTAAATAAAGGGATACAATTGTGATAGTAAATGTATTTATGCTTTAGTTCTGTCACTTACGTATTTTAGTTTATATATTTCATTTGAAATACACTTTTGTTTTAGAGATATTAACCAGGAAGGTTCACTGCATTCACTGATCAATTTTTTTTTTTTTTTGATTCCAGGTTCCATACAAACTTAAAGAGGTGGAGTTAGATTATGATAATTACAACCAAGTGCCTGAGTCGCCAATTGGCCGCGATGAAGAACCACACCTATATATGGTCCCCAAGAAGTACAGGAAGGTTTGAACTAATTTTGTTATATCCAAAGGCATGATTTGATTGTCAAGCCTGCACTATATTGCAGTATGAGTGTGTTGATGACTTGTTTCCACTGGCTATTTCCACCAGGTTACCATTAAGTATTCTAAACTGGGCCTAGAGGACTTTGACTTCAAACATTACAACAGGACCCTATTTGCTGGCCTTGAACCTCACATCCCCAATGCGTACTGCAACTGCATGATCCAGGTATGAGTCTGAAGAGTTTTGTCAAATTCTTATGCTATGTTTTGTAAATCATCCAATGGTCACAGTCCTGTTCAAGTCGACCTGTTAAACCCAATTGTTGTTAAACTCGGTTGATGCATTAGGTGCTGTATTTCCTGGAGCCAATCCGCTGTCTGGTCCAGAATCACTTGTGTCAGAAGGAGTTCTGTTTGGCCTGTGAACTAGGTTTCCTTTTCCACATGTTGGATCTGTCTCGAGGAGATCCATGTCAGGTACCTTTTACCACAAGGCCACTGAAACTGTACATATGATAAGTGTTAGAGTAGCTGAGGTTCAATTCCACTACTGGGACACAACAAAAACTATAAAAATGCCACCCAATGCATGCCTATTTGGCACGCAGCATCAAGGTTTGGAATGGGGGGTTAGTCCCTGTGACATACCTGTTACCTGCGACATATCCGCGTCATGTCCAGACTCAGAGAGGGTGTACTTCCTCACTCTACCACATGGCAAATAACATCATGCCAAGTAGCCTTGGGAACCAAGGGTTCCCAAGGCTACTTGGCATGATGTTATTTCCTTTTATTTGGGAATGACTTACTGGTTAGGGTTTATACCGAATTAAATTCCATGCATTACCCTATAGTTCTTGTCCGTCTTGGCAACCCCCCCTGCTTCCACTCTTGCAGGCCAGCAACTTCCTCAGAGCATTCCGTACTATCCCTGAGGCGTCTGCGTTGGGCCTAATCCTGGCAGACTCGGATGAGCAGACGGGCAAGGCTAGACTGGGCCGTCTCATTCAAAGTTGGAACCGCTTCATCCTTACCCAGCTGCACCAGGAGACACAGGAGCAGGAGGGTCCACAGGCCTACAGGGGAGCCAGTAGCAGGTCAGGGCAGGCAACGTAAAGACACAACCATGTTGTCAAATCTAATGTGTAGTGTGTACATCCTTCATCACGGCAATGCTTAACCACTTACATTCTATGTACTTCATTGACTGGTGTCCCCCCCCCCAGGATATATACTTGTTTCCCTCCTTTCCCTCGACACCAAATCTCTACAAAATAATCATCAAAAATAATCCTCGTCTATTATGACATGGCCAAAATAGGGCCACAAGGGTTGACGTGGTTGACGTTGGTATAAAGTGAGAAAAAAAATACATCTAAGGAGGTATAGTCTAATAAAGTATTTATGCCTTGGAGGCTCTGATGTGTTGCTGTTGCCTCTGTTTCAGTGCGCTGGGCTCCTCTGGTGAGTCTGTCATCGGAAGACTGTTTGGATGTGAAGTTGAGAACAGCAGCCTGTGCCGCTGTGGCAAAGAGACGGTTCGCTCAACTCTCATGTTGCTCTTCACCATCCATTATCCTGAACACAACTCCCACGGTTAGTTCTCCCCCCAAAGGACCTTTTATTAGTCTTCTAAAAAGATTGGAGTGTTTAGGCTGTAGAGAATGAATATGGTGGCTGTACAATTCTACTTCATGACCCACCAGATAAGGTGATAAAGGAATATGAATTTGCTGAGATCCTGCAGAAGAGCATCTGTCTTGAGCAGAGCACTCAGGCGTGGTGTGAAAACTGTGAGAAGTACCAGCCCACAGTGAGTGCTTTCCTAAGCTTAATGTATACTTCTGTGCACAACCTCAACAGGAATAACTGATTGGCCGACCGCGTTGATCAATGGCAATAACTGATTGAAAATTATCATTTTGAGGGACGAACACCGGTCATGCAACAAAGTGTAAATGATCCCAAAGCTTGTACAAATTATGACAGAATAAATGTATTCCATATTATGACTGAATTAATTTATTCCATAATGTGTCTTCAAAAATACTAATATAGGTACAAACGCGTAACATCAGGTGTTTACCAGACGTTCTGGTCATCAACTGTGAAGTGAACAGTGCCAAAGAGGCAGAATTCTGGAAGGTTCAGGCAGAGGTAGGTGTACTGTACAATAACATCATGAAAGGTTGATAAAAAAACATTTTCACTCGGTCATGAATTTAGATACACACTGTAATCCTTCCCGTGCTACTATATCAAGAGCAATACTTCATACTTCTTCAATACTGTTCATTGTGTTAACCACTTATGCACTACACACAATGAAGAGCAAAAATGGCTGATTTACAAGCTTAAAACACGTTGAAAATGTTAATGTTGGCCTGGGCCATGGCTCAATGGTCCAGGCACCTTGGCTGGTAATCCAGTCTGGCAGTGTGCCGCGGGTTTGACCTTTACTGCATGTCTTCCCCCCCCATCTCTCTCCCCATTTCCTGTCGGCCCACTGTCTGTGTTCAAAATATAGAATAAAGGCGAAAGCCACAAAAAAACATAAAAAAAAACTGAAAATGTTAATATTGTCATTGTACTCTCTTTACAGTATGCCTATAATAAGGCTATGCAGAAGGAAGCGATGGAGCCCCCCAAGGCCAAAGAACCCCAACCCATGCCCACAGAGTGGTGCTTGGAGTAAATATTGTTTTACTTTTTAAATAACTACTTATAATGTCCAGCTAGTGTCTACTTGTCTGTGACTTCACAACATTCAACTTCACAAATGGTCAATTCACCCAAGTTGGTGCTCTTCCTTCTTGTGCAGTGGAGAATACCGGGAGGAGGGATGCAGTGCGGAGAACTTGACCTTTGATACCAGAGCAGAGGACCTGCGACATGTATGGATTCCTCTCTCTCTCAAGATGTCAATCAGCAAGAGTCAAGGGCTGGAGATCAGCAACTGGCCAGAAGGAGAAGAGGTGAGAGGGTACCTCTTAAGTTATTGTGTCCATGCTCTTTATTTCCTTCTCTGAGAATCGTATATATAAGAAGTTTGAATGTGATGTATTTATATTCTCTATGGTCCTGCCGTAGAGATTGACAGATTGTATTCAATTCTTTGATGTTTTGTTTTTCTTTTCACTCCAGTTTTGCATTTTTCACTCTAGTTTGCATGTGTATTAAAAAGAGTACTAAAATTAATCAGAATTAGGGCATTATGGCATAGAGGTAAAACACTCACCCGCCACCACCGCAAAACACTCGCCCACCAGTGACCACCACTGCAGAGACCTTGCAGGTGGGAAGCTGGCCTGGGGATCATGTTTGTGTCTGTGCACAAGCGGCCTCTGCTGGTTGGGAAGGGAACTGGGAAAGATAAACCTCAACATTATGCTTTCCTGTTAAAACTCCTCATTAAGAGTTGAAAGCGAGCATAATGGTAACTCGAACTCCATGTGCAGTTGTGCACAGATGGAAAGAAAATCATATGGACACTATTGTTAATAGTACAGGTAGTACAGTCAAAGCTAATGCAAAAATAAGTCAAACTTATGATGGAGGTCAATACAGGGTGCCAAGACAGTTGACCACCCAAAATTGAATTTGTGAATTCTGGAAGGTTGACCATGTGGACATTTATCTACCAAGTAAATTCTAGTCATCAGTCTGCCACCTCCCCACGTGTTTTATTCAGCTAGATATGTCTTGCACTGTATGACTCCTTGTGTTGACTCCCTCCAGTTAAGTGCTGATGACGAGGGTGAAGGAGCTTCTCTCTATGACTTGGTGGTCACTGTCCCTCACATACTGGACGCTCGCACAGGAGGCAACTTGGTAGCGCACATCAAAGTGGGAGAGACGTATCACATACGGAAAGAGGTGAGAATGCACCTCAAATGTACTGTTCCAGAGAGTAAAGATACTCGACAGTGAGTAATGCTTGTATAGCATTGGACCATACTGACGCTGTGCATGAATATGGATATTCCGACTAATGCTTTGTCTTTTATTTTAGGGGGTCACACACCAGCAGTGGTATCTCTTCAATGATTTCTTAATTGAGCCAATTGACAAGGTAAACGTTTGGTTGTCTTTAATCTGTCATAATAATGTGATTAATGTAGCAGTGTTGTAAAGACTCATAAGCAAAGTGTTTTCCATAATCTTCAGGCTGAAGCCGCACAGTTTGATGTGAACTGGAAAGTGCCAGCCATGATGTATTATGCCAAGAGGAACTACCACTCCAAATATGACCTGCGCAGTAAGTTTTACTCCAGAAACGGGTTTTTATTTTGTTAATGCGCCATTCAGCACCAACTCTTCCCCTTTGAAATCTATAGCTTAAAAGTTAAAACCATTCCTTTACTTATTATTCCCCAGTTAAGAACCCCATCGAGGCCAGCGTGCTGCTAACAGAGGCCTCACTGGCTCGGAAGCAGAGGAAGAGTCATGCCACTTTCATTCCTCTCATGGTTAGCGAGATGCCCCAGGCTGGAGAGCTGGTGGGGTTGGATGCCGAATTTGTCACACTCAACCAGGTCCGTCTGGCATGCTCTGTTACTGTCCTTTCAGTGTGTCATGTCATATCATCGCTGTGTGGCGGAAACCATGTACAATAATTTTTACTTTTGAGGAAATGGAAAGAATAACCTGTTTTCTAATGTAGTTATTATTTATATTCATATTAAAGCTCTTGTTAATACATTTATTACATATTTATAAATAAAACCTGCATACAGACTTAACCACTTTCAAGTGTATCCGCTATTTTCCACTACCTTTGCACAACACATAAGATGTCATAAGACGAAGTATAATTCATTTTCTTTATGATAAAACACAGCAAACATTACATTTCAAGATACAAGGTTTCTGCCCTTGCACAGTGATGATATGCCTGGCCTGGATATGGCCTGAATATGCCTGGCCGCATAATCTATATATTTTAATGCATCCACCATCAACAACCAGTGGCTGGAGGCATTATATTTCTGGGTCGTCCGTCCTTCTGCCTTGAGGGAATTTCATGACATTTTGCACAAACATCCACTTGAACTCAAAGGACGAACTGATTTGGAAGTAGGTGGTCAAAAGTCAAAGGTCAACGTCCCTGTGACTTCATATCTGTTCCATTTTATATTGTGATGGCAATATGTGTGTTGTTGACAGGAAGAGGCAGAACTGCGGAGTGACGGCACCAAGTCCACCATCAAGCCCAGTCAGATGTCTGTGGCCAGGATCACCTGTGTGCGGGGGCAGGGCCCCAATGAGGGCGTGCCCTTCATCGATGACTACATCTCTACACAGGAGCAGGTATAAAACATAAGAAACTCATCTGCAATTTATAATTACTGTTGTCAATTTTGATTTGGAGTATTTATTTATTTACATTTGTCAAGCTAGGACGGAGAAGATCAAATTCAGAAACCATGGCACGGTGCTTTTTCCATTCGTTCTCATACTTCTATATTCTTTCACACAGGTGGTTGACTATTTGACCCAATATTCTGGCATCAAACCAGGCGACCTGGATGCTAAGATTTCTTCCAAACATTTGACCACTCTGAAGTCCACTTACCTGAAGCTGCGATTTCTCATCGACACTGGAGTGCGCTTTTGTGGCCATGGCTTGCAGAAGGACTTCCGGGTTATCAATTTATTGGTATGTTTAACTTTGATGATTTAACAGCCCAATTATAATTACACAGGTTTTCTGTTTAATCATTGTTCTTTGTTTTTACAGGTGCTAAAAGACCAGGTCGTTGACACTGTATATCTGTTCCACATGCCTCGGAAAAGGATGATCTCTCTAAGATTCCTCGCCTGGTACTTTCTAGGTGAGTGCTTTTCCCCCCACCCATTAATGTTTATTTCCTGACAATTTAGATGACTACATTTTTGGCAGTGGTTCTTTGGTATTTCTGGAGTTCACATCATATCAAGCCATTTGAACAGGCAAAAATATGAAATAGATTTTGTCTAAATTATCCTGAGAATTATACTCAATGTTTGAATCATTGTACCCAGACCTCAACATCCAGGGAGAAACGCATGACAGTATCGAGGACGCACGCACCGCTCTAGCGCTCTACAGGAAACACATAGAGCTGAGTCGCGGTGGTGGCACGGACGAAGTGAGGAAGGCTCTGAAGGGACTCTACGAAAAGGGACGGAAGATGGATTGGAAAGTCCCAGAGGTCGACACAGGAGATGGTCAAGGTAGCCCAAAATGTACGAAACTTACCCCAGGGGTACTTGAGGGAGTTCCAGGGGGGACCCAGCTAAATGATCACTTGGAACCAAATGGACCCTTATGGGTCTGTAACTCAGAGAGTTAAATTAGCATTGATTTTACAATATAAATTGTGGGTCCAAGAGATAGAAATGCTATTAAATAGTGGTCCGTAGACTAATGCATGTCAAACTGGGGGTCCTTGAAATTAAACTGGTTGAAAATCACTGCTAGAGCTGTAAAAAAATCTTCTCTTATCCATGGCATGTCTTTTCAATTGGGGGTCCGCGGGCTAATTAGTGTCAATTTGGGGGTCCTTGACATGAAAAAGTTTAGGAACCCCTGCTGTAGGCCATTTAAAGGGGTGTAATAATAGCTTCAACGTGGGTGTCGTTTTCTTTTTTTACTTGATTCATTACAGAAGGGCGGCAAACTAGTCATGTTTGGCCAAACTGTTTGAAAGTCATCTTTTCTCTTCCAGCAGGTGGTGCTGTCTTTCCCTCTGTGATGGGGCTGTGAGCAGGAGACAACCTAAATGAATTGAATTCCAAATCCATATCCAATCCAATACATTCTTGTCTAGTCACTGTGTCACACTTTGCATTAAGGTGAGAAAAATTGCAGAATATGTTTTGTGCCCCCCTCCCCCATCATGTACAGTGTCTACATTTCTGTTTCCTGTAAAATATTTAACAAAAAGCCAATAATATTTTGCTGGCTCAAGCCTCAAGGACTGGATTTTTTGTGTAAATGTTGTAGCAATTGGAAGCTAAACATACCACATTACCAAACATTCAGATATACATTTTTTTTAATGCGTCTTACTTTTTTAAAGGTTCTGGATTATGAAAATAAAGTGAATATTTGTTCAATATTATGGAGGAAATATTCTTTCCCAGATCTTTTCATGTTGCATCCCCCTTGATTGTACAATCTCATAATTGTCCACAATTCACAAAGATGTGATGGTGTAGTGCTTCTGAAGATCTTTAGGCTTTTTATAAAACATTGGCACAGACAAAATATAGCTGCTTAGTAGAGTAGAAGTAGGAAATTAAAAATATATATTTGTATTTACTGTCATGAAAGGAAATGATTGACAGCTTTCTTTGTACTGCTTTCAGGGGTAGAATTATAGACTACGTAGCATTTGAAGATTGTGGAATAGTTGTCTGGCTTGAAAGACAAATCAAATGAAGCTACGGGGAAATGAACCAGGACAGGAAATGGGTATATGCCATTTTCTGGAAACTCGCGACTACTACTATCCACAGAGGGGAAGATAAGATGAACATGGCATGATAGTATGATTTTTTTTGCCTTTACAGTTTGTACAGGCACAAATCCTCAAAAGGGCCTCCGTGTATCAGATGGGCTACTCTTATGAGGTAGAACAAAACATCACTATGTCCACAGGCCTGCAGGGCCCATAACAAAAATATTTTAAATGGCAAAATGCAGCAAAAGTGATGGAAAAAGCACAGAATAAAACAACCATGGAATGGGGTAGCTAATCTCAATTTTAATATTCTAATATAGTGCCCATATATCTGACTTATACCTCCTATACCTTGTGGGGAACATAGAACCTGAAGAACACAGGGATGACACTGTTTTGTCCTAGGGAATGTTTCTAAACTGATTGCAGCTGAGTACAGGTAATTAGACTGTTATGTTTTATGTTAATTTCCCTTTCAATGTGAAACACACACACACACACACACACACACACACACACACACACGCTTTAACACATGCACATTTGTTCATCAAAACAAATCAGCCACAAAGCAGCGGCGGTCTTGTCTTTTGGTCTTTATTGAAACGTTCCACCATGGATCCATAGAATATGATTTCACCACATCAGACACATCCTCAGGGGTCATGGGTTATGTTGTAACATTGTAGTTTTTTTTCTCCATGGTAGTATTTCATAGGCCTACATACATCATAAACCACGGTTCATCGTCAACGTCATCGTTGTTATTATGGTAGCCGATTGTTAAATAGAACAGTTCATTTTACAGGAAGTTACATCACGAGCCAGAGGGCTTTGAGAGAGTCACCACAAGAGTCAAGACTTTATCAAACACCAAAGAACGACGGCATACTGTAGCTATAAAACAGAGAAGGAAGAGATTAGGTTGAGGATGCCAGGAAAAAAAGGACAAAGGTACAAAAAAAGAAGAGACAGAACACTAGAAGGGGAGAAAAAGGAGCATAAATCAGGTGGAAGAACATAGTTTTAGAGAGAGAAGGGGTTAGAGGGAGTGTGAAAGACAGAAAGCAACAGGACAAGAAACTAAAAACAGTTTCCATCCCAACACGCACACGTTCACACACACACACACACACACACACACACACACACACACACACGCGCACACACACAAAATCCCATCTCACTGTACACAGAACGCCTATACAGCCAAAATATATTGAGGCTAGATCAAACTGGCTTCACACATCAAATACTGTACAGACATCACAACCGCAAGGGGGTTATTATCATTATAGTTATTATCATCATTAACAAGTCACCATGCTCAAGAGTGGTTTCCATAAAATCTAAATATCATTTCAACAATTCAAAACAGATTCAGGAGAGAAAACAAGGCCATGGTTAAAATATAAACTTACAGTACATGATGATGTAATCATAATCAGAAACAGCCCACTACTGATTGGCTGAGTGGGTGGCGTTAAAGATTTTGATGAATTGTTCAATTTTATATTTTGTCTTAAACCGATACAAACTAGAAATTAAGAAATGAACTGATTTAAATTAAGCTCATAAAAATGAATACCTTTTTACTAGTTATTTTTTTTTTAAATTTAATTGCTTTTCACAACAGGCAAGCTCATCTCCTTTACTGACCTTTGCTTTTTAAACAAACAACAAAGGATGTGTTTTTAACAGTGAATAAATAGCTAACTTTCTGACAGCGTACTCTCCTCACCACACACTGGCAAGGAGTCAGTCTGGATATGATGGACAAGTAAACAACAAAGCTCTGTTATGCTCTGTTATGATTTATACTTTGTGTCACTCGTTGAAAATAGCCGACCTACAAACTCATAACATAAGGTGTCACATTAGCGACACGTTGTCGGCTTGTTGTCGGTCTGCTATTTTCCGCACGCAACACCGTTGTGCTCCGGAGCATAAACTATCACCAAAACAACCTAAATAAAACCAGTTTGAACTGTAGAGAGGAGCCATTTTGTGTCTACCACTGTCTGCTGTATTTTGTTTTTAATATTTCAAACAAGGTTGATACGTAATAATAAAAAATGTTGTCTATATATTTATATATTTGTAAATAGTGATATTTTTTTTACAACACAAACAAATACATTCTCCCAATGTTTTTCAATAATATGCCTTTTTTTGCAACATTATCATCCATTGTTCAATAAATTTATCATATGCATTTTATACGATTTCAGTCATTTTGGTGCAATGTTCAAGTTAGTTATTCATTAGAATTCCCTTCTGTCATAAACACAATATTTATCATGACACCTACCTACTGCCACACCACCCACCCCCTATCAGCACACTAATGGCACAGACAGACATACAAGAGTGTTGCATTGTGGGTAGGTTGCAGGCGACCCACTCGATGTTCACTCCAACGCCACTCTGTGGAAGGGGACGGAAAAATAAATAATCTGTAAAATACTCTTCCCATTTCATAATTCAGACCCCTTAAGTCTTGAGCTCTTCACGGTACAAAAATAAACAAACTGTCTTATATATATTGTCGGGGAGGTGTCTCTGTATTGTCTGAGTCGGTCATATTTGATACAGTCTGTTTCTAGCGAAGATGTAACAATTTCGGCAGCAGTAACATTAGCATTTTCTCTCTGTCAGTTGATTCTTCATATCCATATGAGTGAAACTCCAGGATGATTTTTTATTTTTCAAACACAGTTCCCCTACAGGGATTACAATGCAAATTAAAAAGTACATGAACCTGTGGATTTAGCACCCTATATTACATAGAGATATTGAGTGCTCTATGTTGTCTTCCTATGTGACTTACCTACTAACAGTGTGCTCACATCTGATTGGAGAAGGAGGTTGGTGCCCCCTGCTGGCCGTACTCCGCTTCCTGTAGAGGACAGGAACAGGAAATACAGCTCACTAAACAGAAATGTTAGCGTTTAATATAAATGAATTAATATAAATCTTGAAGCGTTGTTCATGAGGTCGATGTCCCGCTCTGCCCTGATGGGGTTCAATTTCCCAATAATGCTTCGCTGTACATTATTGTGCTTATAGCTTCTTATGGACACAATCACTAAGTTGACATGATATGGATCAGAGCATATGAGAGAAGCAGAGTGCGGAGGCAGTGGAGCAGAGCAGCCAGGTTTTGACTGGAGCAGGGAGCGAACTACACATCCATAAAACCGGCACTTTGTTGGAACTGGCTAAAGCCCCAGAAGATAAAGAAATTGACAGAAATGGTCGCATCTGCCGCATCGGCAAATGCAGCATTCTGGCGCGACTGTCTGACTGTACCTTTATGCAGAGAGTGTCTATAAACTCGTATGTACTTCCTTTGGAAATGATCTTTTTCTACCAATCACAGCACTCATTTTATGAACGGAGAATGTAAAGAGATGGGCCCATTTCCTTGGGCCAGCTAGGTGTTGCCGAGCCTGAGCTAACATGTTAGGTTTCTGGTCTAGAGGGGCGGATCGCGGATTTTTTGCGGCGCAGACAATGAAAGCCTGGGTAACGAATCTTCAACACTGCAACAGGAGTAGACAACACATTTCTGCGGTCTCATAACATTCAGTATTTACGGTAATTCTGAACTTAATACTGTTAAATTTGCACTGTGCTGGTTATCTTGTGTCAGTTATGTTTATATCGCCATTCAATCAAAGGGTACCTTTTGAAATGCAGTAGTTTTTTTGATGATTGTTCATACCAGCTATACCTACTGTAACTACTTACACCTGTAGGTTGTGTCCTTAGTGGGTGGTGGCCATAGTACTAACTCATTCAAATTAACTATCTAATATTAATCACATACCTGGTTGTAACCTTGCTGGCTGTAGTCTGGCTGGTAGCCCCCCTGGTTCTGGGCATAAGGGTCCTGTTCGTAACCCGGCTGCTGGGCGTAAGCATCCCCTGCAGGTGGTTTCTCCTGGGGAGGCGGGGCTCTCATAAACGGAGCAATGATTCCTGTCTCCTTGAAGACGAACCACAGGTTTCCTCCCCACAGAATCAGGTTGATGAATCCAAATGCCTGGAGAGCATGACAGAGGAGGGGCGTGATCACAATCTTGTTAATGCCACTATACTGCACCGCAGTATCAAGTGCCTGAACTTCTGACTCAGTTTCTACCCAGCTACCATCAGGAAATATCAGATCTACGAGCTCACAATGTGTTGTGAGCTTGAATATCTGCTATTTTCGCTATTCTTTAAAATAGAGTTAAAGTGGTTAAAACTGATATTTTTAGTCAGCCTCTCTTTTCTGGCAAGTGAAAATAGATTGTAGACAGTATAGTGGAAATAGTGTATCTTACCACAGATGTATTGAGTCCAGACATGACCGGGTCGTGGACTTCACGACAGCGGTTGGCCAGGTCCTCACAGGCGCTGATGAGAGTGAGGACCTTGTCAGGATCGGTGGCTGTTTTAACGTCTGACAGACCTTTAGCCCACGCTGCTGAACTCACCAGCCACATGAATGTAAACACTGCTGTCACCCCCAGATCCTGTTGCACGCACGCACGCACGCGCACACACACGCACACGCACACACACACACACACACACACACACACACACACACACACACACACACACACACATACACACACACACACACACACACACACAATTAAAACATTTGTGCATTTTCTTTAACAGTAAGACAGACAGACAGACAGACAGACAGACAGACAGACAGACAGACAGACAGACAGACAGACAGACAGACAGACAGACAGACAGACAGACAGAACTCACTATGAGTGGTCCTTTGTTATTCTCCTTGTACTTTTCATAGGTAAAGACATAAATGGCGAGAGCAGCAGTCGCGTACAGGAAGGCAAACACTCCAATGGTCACAAAGAACTCGGCAGAAGAAGAATAATCTCCAACCAGGAACAAGCGTTCTGGACCACCTTTACAGGTAGGAGCATCAAAATACACCTGGTGGAGCCTGGAGAGAGTGAGAGAGAGAGAGAGAGAGAGAGAGAGAGAGGTAAAAGTGAAGTAAAAAATAGTTATTGTTCTCAATGGAATAGTAGGGAGACCACCTCCAACCACTGCAGATGTAGCCTACTAGTTATATTGTATTAACATAATTACTCGCTTTAAAGGAGTAGTTCACCCGAAGAATTGCTTATTTTCTATCAATTACACACCCCATGAAACCTTAAATTCAAGTTCAATAATTTGATGACTCCGGCGGAGTCTCCTTGCCGGACTCCGCCAGAGTCTCCTACTGAAAGATGACCCATATGTCATACTGACCTGAATGCCTGAATGGTGTAGTTTTTTTATATGCCACACTGACCTGAATGGATATTAAAGGAACAGCTTGTGTTCTTTTGTGTCATACTGACCTGAATGGATATTCAAAGTCCACTGGAATGTCGAGGTCGCTCTCTGTTCGGTTCTTACACTCCACTGACATCTTGAATAGGCCAGAATAACTCCCACAGGTAGAGAATGCAAAGATTGAGAAAAACTGTAGGGGAAAAAAAGGAGAGTTTAGGACACAATATCATCAGATGTGTGGAGTCATTCCTGACTAAACACTGAACGGGTACAACTGCATGCCAGGGTGAACAAAGCAATATCTCCCTATACGACCAATGCGGGGGCTCTGCAAGGGAGCGTGATTTCACCAGTAGTGTTCACGTTGTACACAAGCGACTGTAGGAGTGACTCAGATCACCTGTGGTTCTTTTAATTGCAGACGACACAGCTATTGTTGGTTTGATTGAGGATGATGAGATAAGCGAAGAACAGTGGATGAGTTTGCTGAATAACTTCCTTCAGTTGAATATTAAGAAATCTAAGGAGGTCATATTTGATTTTAGGACTAGTGCTCATGCACACTAGCAAATAGTCATTGATGGGACAAGGTAGTGCATGACTGTGGAGGAATACTTGGGTACAACAATTGATTCCAAGTTGACATGGAATTTCAACACTGATGCCATGTATAAGAAATGTCATCAAACGGGGTACTCAGGAAGTGGAAGGCTATTGCTAGGGATAGAACGCACCCGTTATACAGCCAATACCATCTCCTACCATCGGGGTGACAACAGTACACAGTACATTTGTTGCAGGCTAGTGCTTCAAGATTTGACCGGGTTTGTCCCCATAAGTATATATTCTATACAACTTTACAAGCAGGCCCCAACAGATTTGCAGAAACAGCACACTGGGCATGCGCCTTGTTGACGAGTCAACAAGTTAGTGTTATATGATTTAATATTCAACATGGCAATTATAGCTTGACAAAGACTGTCAAGGATTGACGTTGGGATATATATGCCAACTATCATCGATGGTCATTATTACATCACCCCCTCACACAGATTATTACGCTCACTTTACATGATAAGTAAATAATGTTCTGATGGGCCCAGGCGGTGGCGTAACCATCTGGGCACTCGAACCCGACTGGTAATCCAGTCGCAGTGTGCCGCGGGTTGGTAAATGGTAAATGGTGCATTTATATAGCGCCTTTATCCAAGGCGCTTTACATAGATTGTGCATTACATTCACCCATTCACACACCGATGGCAGCGGAAACCATGCAAGGCACCAACTAGCACATCAGGAGCAATTAGGGGTTCAGTGTCTTGCTCAAGGACACTTCGACAGTAACTCTGGGGGAGCCCGGGTTCGAACTGGCAACCTTGCGGTTCCCATCCAGGCACTCTACCCCTGAGCCACCGCCGCCCCGTGGTTCGACTCCCGAGCCCGACACGGCCTTTACTGCATGTCATCCCCCCATCTCTCTCCCGTTTTCCTGTCAGCCTACTGTCTGTCCCTTCAAAAAAACTATAAAAGGCGTATTAAAGCTGCAAAAAAAAAACTTAAATAATGTTCTGATGAATTTGGTGAATTCTGGGTGAAATGTTCCTTTAATAGCAGTAATAACAGGAACAGGACACATCAAATTAATGGAAATAGGAGCCAGACTCTCAGTCAGTTGTACTCTTCATCCTCATCATCCTCATCATCAACATAACCATCATCATTTGCCAGCTGGCTTAACTCTGCCAGGTCTAGGACAACCACTCCCATGGATTAGTAATAGTAAATCATGTGCGGGCACGCACACGCACACGCACAAACACACTGGCAGATGGTTTACGATGACTCCTGGGAGAGGTGAGTCACAACAACTATGAACTATTATTCTATTGTACTTATGGGAACGGATACGGAGAGGAGACAGAAAATGAAAATGATCTCTTGAAAGTACAGTGTAAAGTATGAGTTGTAGCTGAATTTATAATAGCTGATATTCCTCCTCATGGAGTCTATTGATTGTCTTATAATTGATTGCTCATTGTCTCCACCAGCCGAAAGCATGAAGCCAGAAGATTGAGTTGTTTCCTTATGTCATGGAGTTTAACTGAAGTAGAACTTGATAATAATACTGTACTGTATATAATATAATTCTAAATAAAATGTGATATTCAGTATATGTGCTATGTGCTACGTTGTGCAGTAAATGCCAAATGTGATTGGCCCGGAATGTGATGATGTATGATGATAAGAGCACCCCTCACTTCACACAAGTGTGATTTTGAAAGTACCGGTAGCTATCAAGTCAAAAGTGTGGGCACCCTTGGGTTAAGGATACTGTCACAGGGCAGCCCGTGCCCTGACACTGCACATAACCTACATAGCTCCTTCCATTTGCTGGCCATAAAGCCAGCTTGGAAGAGATGGGTTGGTGTGATTGTTTGAAATATGATTGTGTCTTTTGTCTACAGTATGTGTGCCTAAAGCGTTTTACTTTGTGTGTGATAGTATGGGAATGCATGCTCGTATAGGCACGCCAGTGCATATGCAGAACGATGTGGGGTTGCTTGAAGCAATCAGTGCACGCCTCAATATAAAGATGCAAGAAAAGAAAAGGCTGATACCCCCGGCAAGCCCTTACTTGTTGGGTGAGAAAGCTGGATGTTCATGATCAACTCATCAAAAAACGAACCAGTGAATCAAATGGCTAACTAATGTATGCAGGACCATGCCAAGGGTGGGTGTCCTCAAGCCGAATATAGTCATCATTATTATACTGTGGACTCATTCTATCTCACAATGGTCACTAGCCAAGCTTTACCACAATGCACTGTAAGTGTACTTATAAATCAAACCAGGGTCTCCACAATACTCTTACAGTCTCTGCCTTCGTGTCACTCTCCAATAGTTAAGAAAAAACTAGGCGGGCACTCAAAAAGAGGAGAGGGTGGATATAAAATCTAATGAATTAATCATGTTAAAACGCCAACATGTTTTGACTCACAAAGGAGTCTTCATCAGGGCAAGTCGCCGCCTTCTCTTCAGCATTTCAGTCCCTTTGATCTTTGAAGCACCAGTTGGCTTTTTAAAAAAACTTTTTCTGCACCTCCATTGCACACTAAGGCTGCCCCCAAACATTCAAGGTTCGACTGTTCGCTCGTTAGGGTTGGCACTCAAATCTTAATTAATGGGTTTGAACCATTCTTTTATTATATATTTTTTCTCGAAAATATATCCCGGCGAGAATGATATATGTTAAAAGTAAGTTTCTCGTGCATTCCTGTCAGAAGTTATGTCTATCTCCTTGTTGTGCTGTCCCTCTCCAAAATCCCCTGTGCACGTTCATTTGGTGATGGGCCTGCAGCCAATCAGCCAATCAGCAACAAACACACACACACACACACACACACACACACACACACACACACGCACACGCACACACGCACGCACATGCACACACGCACGCACGCACGCACGCACGCACGCACGCACACAAACACACACACACACACACACACACACACACACACACACACACACACACACACACACTCACACACACACACACACACACACACACACACACACACACACACACACACAGAGAGAGAGAGAGAACTAACCTTAGGCCTGGGCTACACGTACTCAATCTTTAATAAAACGGATATTTTCGTACTCCGTTGTCGTATGGACAGGGGCCCATACGACAAAGATATCTGTGTCCACACATACAACCCAAAACGATCATTTTTGACTCCAACAAGCATGCCATGCCAGTAGGTGGCGATAAGAAATATGTAACGCAATAGAAAAATGTTCTGAGCATGCGCGGTGAGCTGGTTTCCCAATAAATCCCCCCACATAACTCGGTAGTACGTGCAGACAGGGCTCCGTCTAGTGAGCAACTTTAGAACTCACATTCTAATAGAAACAGAAACCCATTTTTGCCAGCTGTCTCGCTAGCCTAGTGGACTACTACGCACACTTGTAATATATGCTTTGCTTCGCTTCGCTGGTTCGCGCCCCACTGCCGCCGCTGTTTTTACAACCGCAGACTTTTTAATAGTTTTTGGATTTTGGATTAAGGTTGCATTATAAAGACTGGATTAAGGTTGGTGAAGGATGTGTTGCTCCCCTGCTTGCATACATAACCGCAAGCAGGGGAGCAACGCATCCTTCACCAACCTTAATCCAAAAACTATTAAAAAGTATGCGGTTGTAAAAACAGTGGTGGCAGTGGGGCGCGAACCAGCGAAGCAAATATTACAAGTCGGGGAAGTAGTCCGTGGCTAGCAAGGCAGCTATGCTTGTGTTTCTTCATGACTCCCCTAGACGGCATTAACATCCAAGCTATTTCTCATAATTGATTGAAATTAGGCCTATTCATTTTAGATACATGATTTCAGCAGAATGGGGTTTGTGTTTATATTAGAAGGTGAGGCTGCGCTGCCATCGTGTTTGTTGTCGTTTCTATGGTAACCTCGCGTTCAGCCTGGAAGTTGTTTCAATCCATGAACTGATGCGCATGCTCAGTGTTAAAAGCAACAACGAACATGCGCGACTAGGGAGGTGACGTCATCCTTCCTCAAAAACTCCGTTTTGCATGACTACACAGCTCCACCATCCGGATCTTTTCGAAAATCTCCACTTATTTATCCGTTGCCAAAAACCTCCGTTTGAGTGGCCGAAAACGCCGTTTGCGTCTGGCTGAAAGGCCCAAACGCACATAGAAATGTGCGTTTGCAAAAACACCCAGAGTCGTGTAGCCCAGGCCTTAACCAGTGTGTGTGTGTGTGTGTGTGTGTGTGTGTGATTGGCTAATGTTTAGGAGGAGCCAAGCTGCTGATTGGCTCCTGTGATGGCCTCAACTATATAAAGCGGAAGTGGAAGCAGCATCCTGAATGTATTCTTCCTGGTGTGTGTTTGGTCTGTCTGTAGCTGGAAGTTACACACCGTCTGGCTGTAGCAAGAAGGTAACTAAATGTTAAACTTAGACCTTTAGCTTTGTTTTAATTTGGTTCAGTTTGGGGAACTTGATCTGTGAATGAATGCCACTGAGATGTGAGTTATGTTTTATAACAAGAGTTAAGGTAACTGTTCCAATATGGCTCATGGTGTCTTTTTGACTGGCATTCAAACTCTTGACAGTGGACAGGGTCCATTTGGTTCCATTTGTACAACGAGAGCTGTAAGGGTCCATTTGGTTAAACACTTCATCTTCAATATAAAATTGGTATTGTCACAAACGCACAATACAATGTTGGGTTTAAGCTTCATTCAAAGCTGAAGGGAAAACATATTTCAAAAGTTGGGGGAAAATGTATATATAAAAAATGGGGGAGGGATGTTAAGTTGTAAAATATGGGTTGTGGGGGCTGACAAGGCTATACAGCCACATGTGTTTCTAATGTGATGTAGGCCTACATACTAATGACACTTATCTTTTCTCATGTAATTCCAGAATATGAAGAGTCACTGCACCAGTGGTGTAGGCAGCACCAAGCCCTGGACCCTGAGACGAGCCATGTCCGTTGGCCCCACAGCCCCACCAATTTAGGCTTCCGAGGACCCCCACCCTGGAGCCCATGTGAAGTGTCCCAGACCGATGCCCCCCTCCCTGCACAAGACATTGAGGTAGGAACTGTACGCCATAGCTGCTGTTGGGAAGAGCTGCTTGCTGCGCAGTGAGTACAAATCTTGTTTATTGTCGCTGGTGTGCAGGTTAAGCAGGGTACTGATGGTGTTGCTCTCGTTTGCGTTTGCGTTCCGGCTCCCTGCGGTTGCGTCGCGTCGGGCAGCCTGCTGTTGCACTCGTTTGCGTTGCGTCTTTTGCGTCGACTGCCACAATTTCGTGCCGGTTCTGTCATTTCACCTCATTTCACCTAACTTGTGGACACTGCCTGTCATCTGCAGAAGAACGTGATGGTTCACGGTAAGTATCTGTTTTTGTATTCTTTGCTGCTGGTAGGGTAGGGCTGGTAGGGTAGGGCTCCTACTCCTAGGGTAGGTTTTTGCGTTGCATCGCAAACTAAGCACTTTGGCACAGGCATGGAGCTCCTGGTTTACTGGGATGGGGTTCGATTCCCTGCTGCGCCCTGCTGATTTAATCTGTTAAACGGGCATCCTTTTGCACAATAGAGCGTCGCAGTCCCTCCCCCTTTCAGAACTACGAGTGGCCCAGGAAATTCTCCATTTCATTTTCTCCATAGGCATTTCAAAACTTATTTATTTAAAGACCTTTAAGCGTTGTACGAAGCCAACTCTTGTCGTGACAAATCATGACAACACACACACTTTTGGACCAAATGATTACAAAGAAGAACAAAACGTGTTGTAACCTGCCGTTTTATCTACTTTCTAATTCTTTGTTTGGCCCGAAAAATTGTGTTTGTCATGATTGGTCCGAATGTTCACTCGAAAATTCCTGCCGAAGTTCAAGTCCTAAAATAAGGGCTAGGGTACAGCCTTATTGCACACCCAGTTTTTATTTTTTCGGTTAAAAAAACTAATGGAATACGCACATCACTTAGTGGTGCTGGGTTGGAATTAAGTGACACCAGAAAAATAAGGAACCTGCACACACATATCGAAATGTCTTATGTCAATAAATTATATTGGAGCAGGTGTATCTGCAGGTTTTTCTTTTTCTGGTGTCACTTTCCAATGTTCCCATATTGTATCGTCCCTCTAACCATTGGCAATCCACCAGACCAGACCTACATGTCTGTCTGCTAGTGTTGGACAGTGGTGTAATGGTGATTTATTTTTCTCTGTACCACGGCAATTTAACGATGTGCACACACGCGTGCGCCTACATGTGCACAGAACAGCCTATGCAGACTAGCCTACAGTAGGTACTTAACAGGTCAGACATGGACCATTGATATGTACGAGTTGTGTCTGCAGCTTTTGTAGCTTGGTAAAAAAAAGTGCAAATGAGCCAGTCAATGATCTATTGTTGTCGGAGGAGCAGCTTTTTTAATTTATTTTTCACCTCCGTCTTTCAGCAGCCTGCTCGGCAAGCTTAGAGCACTAGAGCTCCGTTGACTGGGCTGCCCAAAAGACGCTGGGATTGGGGACGCGTTCCTCCGTTTTAGCGTGCACGCGCGTGCACCGTACCGTGCCCTACCTGCGAGTGCGCGTGAAAAACATTATTGGTACCACGGCGTGGTACTGCGTGCTACAAACATGACTACGAACATGACACCACTGTTCTTGGATCACATCCAACACCAACAGTCTCCAAGCTTTCCTACTGTCTTTCTCTCCTTTATTCTAGCGTCTTTGTGAAATCTGCATGGCTGAACTGGGGTTGGCCAAAATACACATTTCGGTGGTCCGAAAAGGTTTGAGCACCACTGACAGCCTATATCAATTAACATACATTTTTCAGAAAACTGATGAAGATATTCTTTTAATCTGCCTGAGAGGCTGTGATGTGATCCTTGATGTTTAGTTAAGGTCGGGGATCAGATCCACCTCCTACAGCTCACTATCTCTCTCAGCTTTCCTATACTGTCTCTCCTACTGTGTCTCTCTCAGCTTTCCTACTGTCTCTCCTACTGTCTCTCTCTCAACTTTCCTATACTGTTTCTCTTCTACACCGTCTCTCTTACAGTCCTACTGACTGTCTCAATAAAAAACTAAATTCCAAGGCCAGTCATTCTGAAAGACAGCATTGTTTCAAACTTCATTATTTCCTATAAACAGGAAGTGTTCTGACATTCACCATTCACTAGCATAGTGCATGCAGGGCAGGCACGCAAGTGTAGCAGGCTGGCACTGAGCCTCTGCCTGATGACCAAGAGCCTCATATCTTTCCTGGTCAAGGGGGAATTCCCCTTTAGGCTTTTGGCTTTCGTGTGCCTTCCCAGGGTTCGATTCCCGGGCGTGTTACACACGCACGTCGCATACATACACTACAGGCATAGCCTACATACAACAGTTCTATAAAATGTGATAATGTGCATAATGACAATGGTGCGGTTTTAACTAATATTCCTATCCAACGATCTCAGCTCCTCCCATTTTTCCCTTTCAAACAATGACTTGCTTCCAGTATACAGATGGGCTTGAATGTGGGGTTGATTGATATGGCAACAGTGCCTGTTTGGCAGGTGGCTCACCCATTGTAACACCTTGATGAATCCCAGTGGAACCTTGAGCACTCTGAACTGGCCCTGGGCGACCAACTAGAGACACACAGAGAGAGAGAGGGGGAGTTAGAACATAATACAGACATGTAAGCAAGTATTAGTTATCACTTATCAGTTATCAGCAATTTATTCAGTTCAAGACTAACTAACTAACACATTTCATTCTCTCATCTCTTCTCCACTATCTTCTCCTCTTTAGCCTACAACCTCTCTGACTACTTTCTCTTCTCTCTCTCTCCTCTCCTATATTCCCTTCTCTCTCTTTACTATCTTGAAATTTCCCTTAATCTCTGCTCTACCCTTTCCTTCTCCCCCTTTACTTTACTGTCCAATCTTTTCTACCCCTCTCTTGCATCCTGTTCTTCTCACAATTATCTTCTTTCCTATATCCCCTATAGCTCATCCTCCCAAATAAAATTATAGGGAGGGACATTCATGTCAACATGGGAAGCAACGTAAAATCAATCATCACCCATTGATTAGATATATGAGACCTCTGAGACAGATACTCAGATGGCAGAAAAACAGCCAGGACTCCATTTCACTCACAACTCAAAACACAAATACCATGATACACACTAGTAGCCTACACACATAAAGCAACCAGATGCCCCCCTCCCCCCCCCCCCCCCCCCCCCCACACACACACGCACTCGCACGCAGACGTGTGTGTGTGTGTGTGTGTGTGTGTGTGTGTGTGTGTGTGTGCGCGCGCGCGTAGAGAGGGGGGGGATGAATCGGGGTCGGGACACACCTTTGCATTATAGTCTTATGTCTATTCAACTGATCCTTACGGCGCATTTAGGTACGGGCTGTGATGCTGCATGGAGGTTTGCGGAGAAGCTGCCATTTTACAAGGTTTATCTGCGACTCCGCTCTACACTCACATGCATGATGCATCCATACCTACAGACATCTCTCTCTGCACCATAGACCATAGCGTAGCCTATCATAACATTTCGCCATTAGTCGACTATACCAGACCTCATTTGCACATTTATATGTAGCCTATCGGCAGAACGCGTGTACGGACGCCGACACGACGATGTGAATATTTTAGGTAGACGATATTGTTGATTAGATTTAGGCCCTTTCGAGATGCGGGTCTATTTCGGTAAAAAATAAAAATCACGTTTCATCTGACAGTATAGGCATCCGACGTTTTATTTAAAAATGTCGGATGTTTTCTTTATCAGAAGAAACAGTGATGTAAAGTAACAAAATAACGAATATAAGAGCAGCGTTACAACAAATGCCGGGTGCGCATCGGACTATATACTGCACAAAATAAATAGCCTACAAAATAAATAAATAACAGACGAGGTAGTAGGCTATTCCCCTGGTAGGCCATAGGTCCAGATGGGAGGTTTTACTGGTGTTGGTGAGCAACCCCCCATAATATATCACATGCATCATCACAGTCCCCCCGGAGCGCCCCAGCCAACACACCCTATTAGCTCTCAAAATACACACACTACAAAATATCACAATAATATATGACTAGCCTAAGCCTGTACATATTAGGCAATCCTCCATCTTTCCAACTACACCAAACCACCCCCCCCGACAGCAATACCACAGTCTCACCGGAGAGGCAATACGCATCACAAACACACCCTCCAAAAAACAATGAATTAAAACGAAGCAAAAACATACACATTCTAAAGATGATGATGGAATTTGATCTAATAAACGTTTGTGTACCTGGTTAACGATGTCCATCTTGGCCTCCTGCTGCGTCGCCTCGCTGGATGAGGAGTAGTGGAGAGGAGAGAGTAGAGGAGAGGAGGAGGAGGAGGGAGGCGACGAGAGGATGAGGGAACAGCACAGAGAGATGGGGAGAGAGAGAGAGAGAGAGAGAGAGAGAACGGAGGAATGGAGGGGGAGGGGTTGGATGGAACAGCTCGCCTCTACTGCGTCATTCTGGTTGTAGGATGGCGTTGACGTAAGCAATGATGATTATGATGATGAAGGCATGAGGGTACCGTGTGTGTGTGTGTGTGTGTGTGTGTGTGTGTGTGTGTGTTTGTGTGTGCCTGTTTCAGTTTCACACATCATGTTATGACATATGATCTTGTTTGCACTAAGAGAGAGAGAGAGAGAGAGAGAGAGAGAGAGAGTTGAATCATCATGAATCATGACTTACAGTATAGGCTATATAGTTGCATATTTATTGCATTTCAGATTAATGTTGCTGTGCAGTAGAAATAGAATATTCACCTGTCATTGTTTCTTCTAGGATTTACTCACCTCACCTCCAAATGCATATTTGCCAACTGTAATATTGCTGATCTAGGATTTGAACAATATTCTACATTGTTGTTGTAATTTGAGAGTCTGCATTCACTCTGGATCAGAGAATCAGGTAACGGGTAACTGAATGGAGGTCACAGTCATATTCACACTCATATTCATATTCATATTCATGCTAGAGCGTTGGGCACTTTCCTACTTGGAACGATACAAGTTGGAAATGCATGCCCCATTGCCCCACAGAGATATTATGTCTGTGTCCCTTTTATGCCCGTATATGGAGTTATTTGTCAGGCATGCCCAATTATGGAGTCTATATGCAGATGTCAGAACGTCATTGTGATGTCAGAACAGGCCAGCTTCATATAGATCTAGGGGTGATCAGGTGTGATCAATTTGGCAAATTTGGGCCCTGTCCAGAGCCCGGCTTTTGTGTTGGTTCTGGACAATCCGACGGACTGGACACCGGGCACTGCACTCCCTGTGGACAGTGGAACGTGTGTGTCAAATTTGAAGTCGATGGGGCAAACGTTTCTGGGGTTCCGTGGATTACAGACGTACACACAGAGACGTGGTGCATTTATAGGTTATAATGAATTGCATTTTTATAGCGCTTTTCCAAGTGCTCAAAGCGCTTTACAATGGTTCATTCATTCATACATTGGGAGGTGAAGCGGCGAACAGTCGACGCCAGCGTCCTCACTTCCCACCCCAAATCCAACCTTTGATGCTGAGTGTCAAGCAGGGAGGCACTGGGTCCCATTACTTAGAGTCTTTGGTATGACCCGGCCGGGGATCGAACCCCGACCTCCCAGTCTCAGGGCGGACACTCTAACCACAAGGCCACTAAGGTAATTATTATCATTATTACATTTTCCTTTCATTCACAGAACATCACAGGGCCAGTTTGTGACAGAGCAGCCTCTGTCAGCGTAATGTAAGCTGTTAGTAGTCTATTAAGACACGTATTATCCCTGACCGGAAGTATTTCGCAGCCCCGCCAAATCTAAGATACTTTGTGGGCGTGGCACTTCCTCATTTGGTGACGTCATCATATTTTTGACAGTGTCAGCATATTTCTAGTTTCGCTTTCGATCAGTTGTTGTTTCCGGTATGCAGCTTCCCCATTTCGGTGGGGGGTGGATCTCTAACCAACTGGTAAAAAAACTGACAGACTGTAGGCTGGGTGGGCGTATTTCGCAATCTGCCCCCAGCCTGTGTCTGGACAGGGACATGTGGGGAAGTGTGTGTGTGTGTGTGTGGTTTGTTCCATATATGGTTTGCACTGTGTGGGTGTGTGTGTGTGTGTGTGTGTGTGTGTGTGTGTGTGTGTGTGTGTGTGTGTGTGTGCCTGCTACTTGAAGTTTTATTTTGCAGCCATGGTGCTGATGTTTTCAACCATTTCTCATCTGAGTGCTTAATGGTTGTCTCATACAATATATGTCATTAAGATGCTAACATCCACAATACAAATGTAACAACTGGTATTGGCCATAGTTCGCACAATACAATAATGAGAACACACAATCCTAACACTTAGGCACACCAATATCTATTTATTTATTTAACTACTCTCTCGCTCTCTCTCTCCCTCTATTTCTTATATTTTTTATTCCATGGTTGAGTAGCAGTGTTAAAATTTGTGTTCAACCCTAATTCTGTGATAGTCTGTGGTATAACACCCATCTGTTGGTGTAGATGTCCCTACAGGTTCCATCAGAGACCCCCCCAAAGTCAGATATGTATGTGAGGTTCTGAGCATTGCGAAAGTATGAAGAAAAAAAAAAAGTGTTAAGACACATTTTGATGCAGAATCAGCAGATCTGTATTTCTCACAATATGTCACTCTTAGCAGTCTCCAATTCTATGTCTCTTACTATTATTTCAACAAACCTCAACTATAGCATCGGTTTCTTTAACAATTACAAACTTCTCTGTCTGGCTTCACTGGTTTCCTTTTTTCATCAGCCTTGTAACTTCTGTGATCGTACGAGTTCTGTAAAGCAGAGGACTAAAGCATTAAAAGGCGATTGAACGCTGATTGATTCCAAACATTTATACTTTACAAATTAATTGGGTATGGTGGGTTAGTAAACATATGATTATTGTGTTTCATGAGCTCGGTGGATGTGTGTGTGTGTGTGTGTGTGTGTGTGTGTGTGTCGTAAGTGGTATTTTGTGACCTAGTAGCAGTTGCTGGGGTAGCAGGTAGTTCCTCATGTGTTGGAGGCCGTATATAAAACTCTAAACTATGTAGAATAATAAAATGTTTGAACTGTTCAACTACTGGATAGTTAGAAGGGTCATGACATGCTAATGTATGTTTTTAATACAAATGCATTAACAAACACGTTAACATCAGCATGTCTGATGGTGCAGTGTAAATGTAACAAAGACCATTATAACAGGCTATGTACACTGTGTATACTAAAGTGTGTAATACTGATGTACCGATGTTTTTCCAAGAAATCAGAAACTATAGTTTAGAAACACGTGTAAGTATATACTATACGAACTCTTTAGATCCCTGTCAACATCAAATACCATATACCAAAAGCCTGTATCTTATGTTCAGTATGTTTTATTTCGACAAGAAAATAGGTAATTATACACATGATACAATACCATGTAGCAAATGTACAATCATGCAAAAAAAAAGAAAGAAAAATGTGGATAATCCATACAATCCGTACATTGAATTCATCAGGTCATCAGCTAATTCTAATATATACAACTAAGCCCACAAGTCATTCATTGAGGCTATGTCTCTGATTATTATTTTTGTGTTATATCAGGGTACTCGGTTATAGCCTTTTCGAGTAGTTGAGTAACGTGTATTTTCATAATATCTATAAGTTTTGTGGGGTTCGCCCCATCAGTCTCATCCATAGTCAGTGGGTATGGCATCGAAAGCAATGGTGAGCCGGAGGTTGGTGTGGATGAATTTGCGGATGATAGGTCTACCCACTCAAAATGTTCAGTGTCCCCCATATCATAGCTCCAAAAGGCCCTCTCAAAATATTCAGTGTCCCCCATATCATAGCTCCGAAATGTCCAGTCATCGTCATATTCATCGTCGTCCGTATCCCCATTATTGGTGTTATTCCGCCACGGTGCCACATACACAGTCCTTTGTGGGTCCATCCAACAAGAGCGGGCTCCTTCACTTGAGTTTGATTCTTCCAATGAACACATAGAATCCTCCATTGTGAATGAATATCCTAGTGTGCTATACTGTAGGAGGGGGTGATGTATCTGTAGTTGTTGGTCCATCATTTTCTAGGTCGCTGTACGAATTATGATTTACAGGACAGTTATCCATTGAGAATAGTGTAGCACCAGATGGCTTTACGAGATCGATAGACCTACTCTTTGGTATATATCCCCCGAACGAGTACCCTGTAGTATGTGCTGAAGGGCATGTCTGGTAATCTACACACCGCGACTTCTTTGTATAGGGGTAGCCCATTGATCGTGAATCTACACGTTTGGCGTCTCTAAGGCGGACTTCCAACACTGCCAACTGTCGGCTCTCTATAGTTGTCTTGAAAAAATCTAAGGTTTCACACAACACATGCTTTAGTATCCCTAAATCTTCCAAACCAACGGATAGTTGAATTGGAAAGTATTTCTCTTTCTCCCTGACACTCTTAGGTAATTCAAACGGGATAGTGTCTTGAGATTTGTATCTTAATAACAACCATAAATTTGACCTAGAACAGTCAACAATGAAGGCCTCAGTGTCACTACGTGAGGGTATTTCATTGTTCACACGTACAAATCGAGATGGCTTGATATATCCAGGGTTTATCTTTGTATCCAACTGCAAATAATTACAGAACTCTAGAATAGGACCGACCAATCTCTCAAATTCAGATGCATAGATACGTAGGTACGGCAAACGGTCTTCAAAAATACTGTCCCCTGACTCCAGGGTATAGAGTTCAATAAATCGATGATTCTTGAATGGGAAAAAAGACAACCGAATTCTCCGGCCACCAGATAAGTCCCATACTTTCTTAGCCTCATCTTGATAACAGGTATAGTACATATTTTCTTTCTTTCTCCGCAGGAGATAGTATGTCTATTATAGAATTACTCCCTTATGCGGGGTTGTTCTCCGTATTTAAGGACATCCCCAGAGAGGTGGAGCCTATGTAATCCTAAAGAATAACTGCTATGCTAATCAGGGTCGACCTTTGAGGTCAAACTGTTTTTCCATTTTTTTATACAGGACTGGATACATTACACCCCAGCAAGTTACAGTAAGTTACAATACTGCATTGTTTAGTATACTACCCACGTAAGAACCTAACTAGAAATTGAATTGAAATTGAAATAAATATGAAATAAAAAACAAAATACGTCTGATATTTTTTATTTAGAGAGAAACATAATATGTATTTACACAGGTACGTTACACACAATGTTACACACATTTCGTTCTGGGGTTTCAACCATTTAGAATTGGGTTTCATCCAACTAGTTTTGACTGTAGGTGAAACAGACGCTGAGATCGCCGACATGCCTTGGGGGCATCTAGAGGGGGTCTTCCAACCTCATCATCAGATTCTGTATGGGGTGACTGTGGATTGCCGTTCTCTGGTTCAGAGTTCGGTGCTGGGGAGGATGGGGTTGTGTTGGGGAGTTGACCAAATTGTCCATTTTCAGAAAGTCCAGGAGTTTTCTTGTTCGTCAGGTCCAGCGGTTCAATAGTATCAAAATATTCCTCATCCATATCGATTATTAACCCATCTGACTCCAAGTCTTCCTCAGCAATTCTCGACATATGTCTGCTTAACATCTCTGCGGCCATTATCTGGTCCTCTGCTCTCCTTTCGTAAAATTCGAAATCAGGGGTATAGACAAATTTACCCTGTGCTGAATTATATTCCTGTAGTATGAGAGGATTGATATATCGTCTATACGGTTGGTGTTCCACAGGTTCAATACGGATATTGGGGATACGTGGTTTGTCCATAGGTTCCATGACGAGTAGATAGCTGACGAAAAAGGTTGTTTCTTGAGAAAATATCTCCTAGCCTTATCCTCTGGCGTGAATAAGTCTAGCTGTCTTGGCTCTATACATACATGTTGATCTGAGACCTTCCTTTTAAATAGTTTACTCCTTTTTCTATACACCCCGCCCTCTCATTGATTATTCACGGGAATGTCTCTGATGTAGGCGTACACACTTACGCAGACCCCCTTGGTCTTTTGTTTGACTTAGGTAAAAGAAATTTGAGGGGATTTGTAGTTGGCCTACTCAGTACTCAGTAGACAGTCTAACATATACAGTATTACTAATTTTCAGTAATACTGAATACTGTCGCTTATGCACAAAATGAGGAGCATTGAAGTTGAGGTGGACAGGCCTGAACCACTACGCACACATCTCAGCAAACCAACCTCGGAAAGTGAAGTGACCAGCACAGAACCAAAACAACCACGAGAATGGCACAGAATCAGTCAAAGATGGAGCCAACAGCTAGAGAAACTTGCAAACATTCACGAGGTTGATGACGCTGTCAAGTGTGGTAATTTTATCATTGGGAAAGGTAGTGAATTCACCATAGGAAAGGGAAGTGATGGAATTCAAGTCTACTTGGGGTTAAGAGAGGATGGCACTGAAGTCGCAGTAAAAAGAATGATGAAGAATGAGAAAAACTTGTGTCTTCCAGAGATTGACCATCCTTCAATTGTACAATATGTGAACTTTATAGAGGATGAAAACTTTGCATACCTTGTTCTTGAATTATGTGAATACTCATTGGAAGAATACGTCAAGTTAAGAGACGAGTTTCCTGGAGGCCGTCTTTGTGAAATGCTGATCGCAAAACAATTTCTCATTAGCTTAAAGACACTCCATCAACACATTCCTCCAATTCTCCACTGCAATATCAAACCCCAGAATGTGATGTTTGGTAAGCTATAGATGAAAAAATATTTATATAAATTGTCATTTAAAAATATATATTTTGTTATTTATTTATACAATTTACCTGTAGATGTTACAAAGAAGCTCAGATTGTCAGATTTTGGAATACGCAGACAGCTGCGCAGAGGACAAACAACCTATGTCACAAACAGTGCAAGAAGAAAATGCTGGAAGGCGAAACACTGTAAAATGTTTTTTCAGAGATTTGAAAATCCCTTTCGGCCTATCAAAATGTATTTCAGAGATTCAAATATTCTTTCAGAGATTCAAAACGAAAATTCAGTCTTGAAAAAAGAGTTTCAGACATGCAAATATTTTTTTCAAGCTTTTGAACCCTTTATTTTCAGTTTGGACTTTACAAGGTTTCAAACGTGGAAACAAAGGGAAAACAGTGCCAAAAAGTAAATTCTGAAGCTGTGCATGTGACAAACTTGATACTCTGAAAATGCCTGGGCGAAACCCTGTAACATATTTTTTCAGAGATTCAAAAATACTTTCAGAGATTCAGAACGGATTTTTAGTGTTGCAAAACTATTTTCAGAGATTCAGAACGGATTTTTAGTGTTGCAAAACTATTTTCAGAGATTCAGAACGGATTTTTATTGTTGCAAAACTATTTTCAGAGATTCAGAACTTGAATTCAGATTCACGTATTTTGGCACTAATCTAATTCCATATGGAATAGCCATGGGGGTGTTTGAGTGATGCATTGGAGCTGCTAATGATAATGTGACATGTGGGTTATCTTGCAATAGTGGGCATCATTGATATGCACTTACCGGTGTAGGGATATAGATTTATAGGTTCATGTGATGTGGGTTATGTGGGGTTCAGGAAAGTGTTGCATGTTTAACCAGGTGAAATGGTACAGTCTGCACTGATTGGTTCAGCTGACTATAAAAGGCTGCCAGGGAGCACACACCCACTCAGTGTTGGATTCAGTGAGAGGGCAAGGTGGAGCTGCACACCAACATGCCCTATTTGTTTTCTGCCTGCGTACTGCCATTTCCCATGCCGTCAACCTTCTTTTTGGAATAAACCACGGTGTGGCTGCTTTTTACCTCCTGACTCTGTGCTCATTTCCAGCCGCTTATCGGGCAGACACTACAGGACTATGTCACTAATTAAAATATATCCCCATATATTCAAAATTAATCATCAAAGCATCAACATTTGTTTGAGGATCTTCACCTGTACACCTCATGTGCCTCCAGCATGTGCCTGGCTTCCCCAACAAACACTCAAATCAGGCTCCTGGACAAACATTAGGCCTCAAACCCCAACAAAAGCAACAGCAGTCCTGGAATTGTTGAAAGAGAAAGACACAGCTGTATAAAGGTATAGCTTAATATAAAAGCAAGCT
This sequence comes from Protomyctophum bolini, assembly GCF_963924005.1. NCBI lineage: Eukaryota > Metazoa > Chordata > Actinopteri > Myctophiformes > Myctophidae > Protomyctophum > Protomyctophum bolini. The sequence goes on from NC_137866.1 coordinate 23,964,751, forward strand.
GTCATTTCCCAAATTACCCGCGCTAAACTACAGCATGCAAAAGTATAGCAGGTACACAAACTCACAGCGTGCTGCTATTTTTGTGTATTTGAAAAGTTTTTGGAATAATTTGGAATTGTTTTAACACAAATCTTCTGGGGGTGAAAACATTTTCATGGGTGCTGCAACGTCTAAACAGATGATTGTGGGGGTCCTTGGCAAAATAGGTTTGAGAACTAGTGGTTTAGAAGGCATTTGTAGAATCGGCCTCTCGCGGGTGTATTAAAAGTGATATAACTTGGAAGCAGTATTAGGCTAATATATGTTGCAATGGACACATGTTTGAGAAATGCCTTTTTAAACTGTTACCCCGTGTCCTGGGGTGGGAAATGGGGGAAGGCGAGCCAAAAGGAACTGTTCAAGCTGGGGTTTGTCTCGTCCATCAGCCACAGAGATCTAAATATTTATCCTCTCTGATCCACATTTATTCATTCGCTGGCACGGCTCTATGGGTCAAAAACATTATGTTTCTGAGAAGATCCAGTGGACACACACATTGACCAGTACCCAAAACCCATTCATCCAAAAAATGTCAGTGTTTACAATAACACAAACTCACAGCGTCTCACTAAAATCATTATACGCCCTGCTGCCTGCATGCAAAATGGTTTCACCATGAGTTAAAAGAAGGCACACACGTCACACAGCCCTTTATTCTGATGTTTGTGAATAAAGGAAAAACAACACTTAGAATTATCCAAACTAGAGACAATTGAGTCAATGGACTTTTTATTTTAATACACATTACAAAGAATATAATGGCTTTACTTGACTCAAGGGCAAAATATATAACAGGATTAGGAAGCCATCACTGAATACAAACAACAGACCCAGAAGACACACACACACACACACACACACACACAAAAAAAAAGCTTAGTATAGATAGTATAGGCACATATCTTAAATTGAACACTATTTACATCCTGCAGCCTGCAGATTTGTGACAAATCTTTTGAGGGGTGTCCAACTGTCCATGATTTTCCATCATTTCTTATGTTAACATTGATGATTGACTGCAGTGCTTCCCTTGAATAGATTTTTGACAAAACAAAATGTATAGAGGATGAGTTAATGCATTTATTGTTTAATGAAACCTCCACAATTGCACGCAAAGCGTCTTACAACATCTATAGTTTAAAAGTTTGGTAACTGTATATGATCTTTACTTTACTTTACTTTTGAAATTTTGAAATGTATTATACGCTTACCTGACACCCACACTATTGGTATGCAACTAATCTAATTTATATATGGTCTAGATCCAGATATTCTCTGGTGAATACATTTTCAACCACAACCACAAAAATGGCCAATGTGTTGTTTTTTCCTAATTAGTGGGAGAGTGCAATCATCCAGCTATATATAAATGCACCATTTACCATTTAAGCAACTCAAATAAGGGTGAATACCATTTTCCGTTTTGGCAATTATTTTGGAGGCGCTACCCATGCACACGTTGCTCATTCCATAAATGCCTGGTCTTTACAAACTGTACCTCATTGCCATATAAGGCCAATACAGAATTCATTCCATATGTTAATCTGAGCTAATCAAACCCTTAGATCTCCATATATGGAGCTGGCCTGTTCTGACATCACAATGGTATCATGGTATGACAACTACGGCAAAACCTTGAATGTCAACAACCTTTGCCACTACTACACTACCAGTAATCCGCCCATTCTCTCTGTCCCTGGGGGCGCATTCTTAATTCCGCCCATGGTTTTCCAGTTCCAGCCTTCATGGAGACGATATTGTGTGACCAGGTGTGTGTCAGGGTTTCGACATTCAAGGTTTTGCCGTAGTTGTCATACCATGATACCATTGTGATGTCAGAACAGGCCAGCTCCATATATGGAGATCTAAGGGTTTGATTAGCTCAGATTAACATATGGAATGAATTCTGTATTGGCCTTATATGGCAATGAGGTACAGTTTGTAAAGACCAGGCATTTATGGAATGAGCAACGTGTGCATGGGTAGCGCCTCCAAAATAATTGCCAAAACGGAAAATGGTATTCACCCTTATTTGAGTTGCTTAAATGGTAAATGGTGCATTTATATATAGCTGGATGATTGCACTCTCCCACTAATTAGGAAAAAACAACACATTGGCCATTTTTGTGGTTGTGGTTGAAAATGTATTCACCAGAGAATATCTGGATCTAGACCATATATAAATTAGATTAGTTGCATACCAATAGTGTGGGTGTCAGGTAAGCGTATAATACATTTCAAAATTTCAAAAGTAAAGTAAAGTAAAGATCATATACAGTTACCAAACTTTTAAACTATAGATGTTGTAAGACGCTTTGCGTGCAATTGTGGAGGTTTCATTAAACAATAAATGCATTAACTCATCCTCTATACATTTTATTTTGTCAAAAATCTATTCAAGGGAAGCACTGCAGTCAATCATCAATGTTAACATAAGAAATGATGGAAAATCATGGACAGTTGGACACCCCTCAAAAGATTTGTCACAAATCTGCAGGCTGCAGGATGTAAATAGTGTTCAATTTAAGATATGTGCCTATACTATCTATACTAAGCTTTTTTTTTTTGTGTGTGTGTGTGTGTGTGTGTGTGTGTCTTCTGGGTCTGTTGTTTGTATTCAGTGATGGCTTCCTAATCCTGTTATATATTTTGCCCTTGAGTCAAGTAAAGCCATTATATTCTTTGTAATGTGTATTAAAATAAAAAGTCCATTGACTCAATTGTCTCTAGTTTGGATAATTCTAAGTGTTGTTTTTCCTTTATTCACAAACATCAGAATAAAGGGCTGTGTGACGTGTGTGCCTTCTTTTAACTCATGGTGAAACCATTTTGCATGCAGGCAGCAGGGCGTATAATGATTTTAGTGAGACGCTGTGAGTTTGTGTTATTGTAAACACTGACATTTTTTGGATGAATGGGTTTTGGGTACTGGTCAATGTGTGTGTCCACTGGATCTTCTCAGAAACATAATGTTTTTGACCCATAGAGCCGTGCCAGCGAATGAATAAATGTGGATCAGAGAGGATAAATATTTAGATCTCTGTGGCTGATGGACGAGACAAACCCCAGCTTGAACAGTTCCTTTTGGCTCGCCTTCCCCCATTTCCCACCCCAGGACACGGGGTAACAGTTTAAAAAGGCATTTCTCAAACATGTGTCCATTGCAACATATATTAGCCTAATACTGCTTCCAAGTTATATCACTTTTAATACACCCGCGAGAGGCCGATTCTACAAATGCCTTCTAAACCACTAGTTCTCAAACCTATTTTGCCAAGGACCCCCACAATCATCTGTTTAGACGTTGCAGCACCCATGAAAATGTTTTCACCCCCAGAAGATTTGTGTTAAAACAATTCCAAATTATTCCAAAAACTTTTCAAATACACAAAAATAGCAGCACGCTGTGAGTTTGTGTACCTGCTATACTTTTGCATGCTGTAGTTTAGCGCGGGTAATTTGGGAAATGACAGCTTGCTTTTATATTAAGCTATACCTTTATACAGCTGTGTCTTTCTCTTTCAACAATTCCAGGACTGCTGTTGCTTTTGTTGGGGTTTGAGGCCTAATGTTTGTCCAGGAGCCTGATTTGAGTGTTTGTTGGGGAAGCCAGGCACATGCTGGAGGCACATGAGGTGTACAGGTGAAGATCCTCAAACAAATGTTGATGCTTTGATGATTAATTTTGAATATATGGGGATATATTTTAATTAGTGACATAGTCCTGTAGTGTCTGCCCGATAAGCGGCTGGAAATGAGCACAGAGTCAGGAGGTAAAAAGCAGCCACACCGTGGTTTATTCCAAAAAGAAGGTTGACGGCATGGGAAATGGCAGTACGCAGGCAGAAAACAAATAGGGCATGTTGGTGTGCAGCTCCACCTTGCCCTCTCACTGAATCCAACACTGAGTGGGTGTGTGCTCCCTGGCAGCCTTTTATAGTCAGCTGAACCAATCAGTGCAGACTGTACCATTTCACCTGGTTAAACATGCAACACTTTCCTGAACCCCACATAACCCACATCACATGAACCTATAAATCTATATCCCTACACCGGTAAGTGCATATCAATGATGCCCACTATTGCAAGATAACCCACATGTCACATTATCATTAGCAGCTCCAATGCATCACTCAAACACCCCCATGGCTATTCCATATGGAATTAGATTAGTGCCAAAATACGTGAATCTGAATTCAAGTTCTGAATCTCTGAAAATAGTTTTGCAACAATAAAAATCCGTTCTGAATCTCTGAAAATAGTTTTGCAACACTAAAAATCCGTTCTGAATCTCTGAAAATAGTTTTGCAACACTAAAAATCCGTTCTGAATCTCTGAAAGTATTTTTGAATCTCTGAAAAAATATGTTACAGGGTTTCGCCCAGGCATTTTCAGAGTATCAAGTTTGTCACATGCACAGCTTCAGAATTTACTTTTTGGCACTGTTTTCCCTTTGTTTCCACGTTTGAAACCTTGTAAAGTCCAAACTGAAAATAAAGGGTTCAAAAGCTTGAAAAAAATATTTGCATGTCTGAAACTCTTTTTTCAAGACTGAATTTTCGTTTTGAATCTCTGAAAGAATATTTGAATCTCTGAAATACATTTTGATAGGCCGAAAGGGATTTTCAAATCTCTGAAAAAACATTTTACAGTGTTTCGCCTTCCAGCATTTTCTTCTTGCACTGTTTGTGACATAGGTTGTTTGTCCTCTGCGCAGCTGTCTGCGTATTCCAAAATCTGACAATCTGAGCTTCTTTGTAACATCTACAGGTAAATTGTATAAATAAATAACAAAATATATATTTTTAAATGACAATTTATATAAATATTTTTTCATCTATAGCTTACCAAACATCACATTCTGGGGTTTGATATTGCAGTGGAGAATTGGAGGAATGTGTTGATGGAGTGTCTTTAAGCTAATGAGAAATTGTTTTGCGATCAGCATTTCACAAAGACGGCCTCCAGGAAACTCGTCTCTTAACTTGACGTATTCTTCCAATGAGTATTCACATAATTCAAGAACAAGGTATGCAAAGTTTTCATCCTCTATAAAGTTCACATATTGTACAATTGAAGGATGGTCAATCTCTGGAAGACACAAGTTTTTCTCATTCTTCATCATTCTTTTTACTGCGACTTCAGTGCCATCCTCTCTTAACCCCAAGTAGACTTGAATTCCATCACTTCCCTTTCCTATGGTGAATTCACTACCTTTCCCAATGATAAAATTACCACACTTGACAGCGTCATCAACCTCGTGAATGTTTGCAAGTTTCTCTAGCTGTTGGCTCCATCTTTGACTGATTCTGTGCCATTCTCGTGGTTGTTTTGGTTCTGTGCTGGTCACTTCACTTTCCGAGGTTGGTTTGCTGAGATGTGTGCGTAGTGGTTCAGGCCTGTCCACCTCAACTTCAATGCTCCTCATTTTGTGCATAAGCGACAGTATTCAGTATTACTGAAAATTAGTAATACTGTATATGTTAGACTGTCTACTGAGTACTGAGTAGGCCAACTACAAATCCCCTCAAATTTCTTTTACCTAAGTCAAACAAAAGACCAAGGGGGTCTGCGTAAGTGTGTACGCCTACATCAGAGACATTCCCGTGAATAATCAATGAGAGGGCGGGGTGTATAGAAAAAGGAGTAAACTATTTAAAAGGAAGGTCTCAGATCAACATGTATGTATAGAGCCAAGACAGCTAGACTTATTCACGCCAGAGGATAAGGCTAGGAGATATTTTCTCAAGAAACAACCTTTTTCGTCAGCTATCTACTCGTCATGGAACCTATGGACAAACCACGTATCCCCAATATCCGTATTGAACCTGTGGAACACCAACCGTATAGACGATATATCAATCCTCTCATACTACAGGAATATAATTCAGCACAGGGTAAATTTGTCTATACCCCTGATTTCGAATTTTACGAAAGGAGAGCAGAGGACCAGATAATGGCCGCAGAGATGTTAAGCAGACATATGTCGAGAATTGCTGAGGAAGACTTGGAGTCAGATGGGTTAATAATCGATATGGATGAGGAATATTTTGATACTATTGAACCGCTGGACCTGACGAACAAGAAAACTCCTGGACTTTCTGAAAATGGACAATTTGGTCAACTCCCCAACACAACCCCATCCTCCCCAGCACCGAACTCTGAACCAGAGAACGGCAATCCACAGTCACCCCATACAGAATCTGATGATGAGGTTGGAAGACCCCCTCTAGATGCCCCCAAGGCATGTCGGCGATCTCAGCGTCTGTTTCACCTACAGTCAAAACTAGTTGGATGAAACCCAATTCTAAATGGTTGAAACCCCAGAACGAAATGTGTGTAACATTGTGTGTAACGTACCTGTGTAAATACATATTATGTTTCTCTCTAAATAAAAAATATCAGACGTATTTTGTTTTTTATTTCATATTTATTTCAATTTCAATTCAATTTCTAGTTAGGTTCTTACGTGGGTAGTATACTAAACAATGCAGTATTGTAACTTACTGTAACTTGCTGGGGTGTAATGTATCCAGTCCTGTATAAAAAAATGGAAAAACAGTTTGACCTCAAAGGTCGACCCTGATTAGCATAGCAGTTATTCTTTAGGATTACATAGGCTCCACCTCTCTGGGGATGTCCTTAAATACGGAGAACAACCCCGCATAAGGGAGTAATTCTATAATAGACATACTATCTCCTGCGGAGAAAGAAAGAAAATATGTACTATACCTGTTATCAAGATGAGGCTAAGAAAGTATGGGACTTATCTGGTGGCCGGAGAATTCGGTTGTCTTTTTTCCCATTCAAGAATCATCGATTTATTGAACTCTATACCCTGGAGTCAGGGGACAGTATTTTTGAAGACCGTTTGCCGTACCTACGTATCTATGCATCTGAATTTGAGAGATTGGTCGGTCCTATTCTAGAGTTCTGTAATTATTTGCAGTTGGATACAAAGATAAACCCTGGATATATCAAGCCATCTCGATTTGTACGTGTGAACAATGAAATACCCTCACGTAGTGACACTGAGGCCTTCATTGTTGACTGTTCTAGGTCAAATTTATGGTTGTTATTAAGATACAAATCTCAAGACACTATCCCGTTTGAATTACCTAAGAGTGTCAGGGAGAAAGAGAAATACTTTCCAATTCAACTATCCGTTGGTTTGGAAGATTTAGGGATACTAAAGCATGTGTTGTGTGAAACCTTAGATTTTTTCAAGACAACTATAGAGAGCCGACAGTTGGCAGTGTTGGAAGTCCGCCTTAGAGACGCCAAACGTGTAGATTCACGATCAATGGGCTACCCCTATACAAAGAAGTCGCGGTGTGTAGATTACCAGACATGCCCTTCAGCACATACTACAGGGTACTCGTTCGGGGGATATATACCAAAGAGTAGGTCTATCGATCTCGTAAAGCCATCTGGTGCTACACTATTCTCAATGGATAACTGTCCTGTAAATCATAATTCGTACAGCGACCTAGAAAATGATGGACCAACAACTACAGATACATCACCCCCTCCTACAGTATAGCACACTAGGATATTCATTCACAATGGAGGATTCTATGTGTTCATTGGAAGAATCAAACTCAAGTGAAGGAGCCCGCTCTTGTTGGATGGACCCACAAAGGACTGTGTATGTGGCACCGTGGCGGAATAACACCAATAATGGGGATACGGACGACGATGAATATGACGATGACTGGACATTTCGGAGCTATGATATGGGGGACACTGAATATTTTGAGAGGGCCTTTTGGAGCTATGATATGGGGGACACTGAACATTTTGAGTGGGTAGACCTATCATCCGCAAATTCATCCACACCAACCTCCGGCTCACCATTGCTTTCGATGCCATACCCACTGACTATGGATGAGACTGATGGGGCGAACCCCACAAAACTTATAGATATTATGAAAATACACGTTACTCAACTACTCGAAAAGGCTATAACCGAGTACCCTGATATAACACAAAAATAATAATCAGAGACATAGCCTCAATGAATGACTTGTGGGCTTAGTTGTATATATTAGAATTAGCTGATGACCTGATGAATTCAATGTACGGATTGTATGGATTATCCACATGTATTTTTCTTTCTTTTTTTTTGCATGATTGTACATTTGCTACATGGTATTGTATCATGTGTATAATTACCTATTTTCTTGTCGAAATAAAACATACTGAACATAAGATACAGGCTTTTGGTATATGGTATTTGATGTTGACAGGGATCTAAAGAGTTCGTATAGTATATACTTACACGTGTTTCTAAACTATAGTTTCTGATTTCTTGGAAAAACATCGGTACATCAGTATTACACACTTTAGTATACACAGTGTACATAGCCTGTTATAATGGTCTTTGTTACATTTACACTGCACCATCAGACATGCTGATGTTAACGTGTTTGTTAATGCAATTGTATTAAAAACATACATTAGCATGTCATGACCCTTCTAACTATCCAGTAGTTGAACAGTTCAAACATTTTATTATTCTACATAGTTTAGAGTTTTATATACGGCCTCCAACACATGAGGAACTACCTGCTACCCCAGCAACTGCTACTAGGTCACAAAATACCACTTACGACACACACACACACACACACACACACACACACACACACACACACACACATCCACCGAGCTCATGAAACACAATAATCATATGTTTACTAACCCACCATACCCAATTAATTTGTAAAGTATAAATGTTTGGAATCAATCAGCGTTCAATCGCCTTTTAATGCTTTAGTCCTCTGCTTTACAGAACTCGTACGATCACAGAAGTTACAAGGCTGATGAAAAAAGGAAACCAGTGAAGCCAGACAGAGAATTTGTTATTGTTAAAGAAACCGATGCTATAGTTGAGGTTTGTTGAAATAATAGTAAGAGACATAGAATTGGAGACTGCTAAGAGTGACATATTGTGAGAAATACAGATCTGCTGATTCTGCATCAAAATGTGTCTTAACACTTTTTTTTTTTCTTCATACTTTCGCAATGCTCAGAACCTCACATACATATCTGACTTTGGGGGGGTCTCTGATGGAACCTGTAGGGACATCTACACCAACAGATGGGTGTTATACCACAGACTATCACAGAATTAGGGTTGAACACAAATTTTAACACTGCTACTCAACCATGGAATAAAAAATATAAGAAATAGAGGGAGTGAGAGAGCGAGAGAGTAGTTAAATAAATAAATAGATATTGGTGTGCCTAAGTGTTAGGATTGTGTGTTCTCATTATTGTATTGTGCGAACTATGGCCAATACCAGTTGTTACATTTGTATTGTGGATGTTAGCATCTTAATGACATATATTGTATGAGACAACCATTAAGCACTCAGATGAGAAATGGTTGAAAACATCAGCACCATGGCTGCAAAATAAAACTTCAAGTAGCAGGCACACACACACACACACACACACACACCCACACAGTGCAAACCATATATGGAACAAACCACACACACACACACACACACACACTTCCCCACATGTCCCTGTCCAGACACAGGCTGGGGGCAGATTGCGAAATACGCCCACCCAGCCTACAGTCTGTCAGTTGTTTTACCAGTTGGTTAGAGATCCACCCCCCACCGAAATGGGGAAGCTGCATACCGGAAACAACAACTGATCGAAAGCGAAACTAGAAATATGCTGACACTGTCAAAAATATGATGACGTCACCAAATGAGGAAGTGCCACGCCCACAAAGTATCTTAGATTTGGCGGGGCTGCGAAATACTTCCGGTCAGGGATAATACGTGTCTTAATAGACTACTGCTGTTCAATACACAAATACACAAATGTGTGTGTATTCAATACAATACACATTCATTGTATTGTTGCTGTATTGTCTTTGTAACAGGTTGATTCTCAGTCCCACAGAATGTGCACATTCTGCTGTGACATGTGAATCTAATACTTGTGCTTATCTATGCAGATGCTTTTATTGGGAAGCTGCCTTGATTGCCTGAAGAGAGATTGATTGCTTTAGGGGGAGTGTCTTGGGTGTTGCTAAATGCTTTGTGATTTGCTGACTGCTTAGCCAGGGGTGGAGTCAGGAGTCTATATAAAGGGGAAATGGTTCAGTAGAGAGTGGGCTGCCACGGGGAGAGGTTGACACCGTCACCAGTACCTCTCTGTTTAAGTTATGCTTTGTTGTTTGAGTTCTTTCTTTTCGTCAGTTATTTCACTTATGTTGTCCAGGCCTGGAACACATTAAACCTTATATTTCACCTGCAAGTCTGCCTCATGTCCAGTATGTCATTTTAAAGGTTTTATTACTGACAAACAGCCGATCTACAATCCCACTTGGTAACACAGTTACTCTTCATAAAGGTCAAAGGTCAATTTGAATAAAAACTACTGCTGCTGAGGAAGAGCAGTGAGCGGGATTCTTTTTATCATAATATCTCACATGCTTTAGTTTAGAATATTGTGAATAAATAAATGCATGAATGAATACAAATGAACAAAAAGTTAGTTGTTCAACTATAAAAGTATGTGTGTGTGTGTGTGTGTGTGTGTGTGTGTGCATGCGTGCGTGCGTGTGTGCATGCGTGCGTGCATGCACGTGTGTGTGTGTGCATGTAAACAATATGTAAACCAATATGAACCCTAGGCGTCTTTGTTTTATTTTTTACCAGTAGGCCTACAGCTCTTGTAGTGTGAGGACTGTATTTACACTTAAGGTAGATTTGTGTTAAATTGTTTTACATTTTGTTGTCACTACTAACCATTGTAGATTCCTCGCATCACTTAATTGTCATTGTCTCCACCAGGCCGAAGGCTTGGGGGAGAGAGTATGTTTTGCACAGAGAGTATGTTTTGCATCCGTCCGTCCGTCCGTCCGTCCGTCCGTCCGTGGACAGCTAATCTCTGGTACCGTTGGTTTGATCGCAGCCAAGCTCTTGAGTCTTCACACACACTCCCAGGATGCCAGAGCTGAAACTCTGCCCACGACTTTGGACAGATTTGTGTTTTAACTGCACCCATCTCTGTAAAACGTTGTATGCACACTCCCTACGGCAGCGGTTCCCAAACCTTTTTGGCCATGCACCCCCTGTTATCTCCCGACCTAGCTGACACACCCCCACACATATAATGGCATAAGCTGTATATATAGACATATATTTCCTTTTTATCCACATGCACATATATGAACCTAAATATGGCATAATATATGCAGCATAGGCTATATTCTGCATATACTTGCCATATATTGGCATAATATGTTAATATATTTAAAATAAAACCATATAGCACCACCATTAGCCTTTTCATGTCGCGCACCCCCTAGCCTAGAATGTGCTCGCGCACCACAAGGGGTGCACGCACCACAGTTTAGGAACCACTGCCCTACGGTATATAGGCCAAGGAAAAACCTTTGCCCTGTATTTTTCACATCTGCTCTTTATAGCGCCAACCGGGACTTTAACCTAATAAATTGCATTTTTTTTAAAGAAGAAAGAGGGGAAAAAAAAAATCTGATCTCCATGCACACAACTCTCTGTTGTACTCTACAGCGTCCAGTGACAGAAGACATAAAGTACTCTCATAAAACTCTCCTTTAAGGTTCAAGGTTGTACTTTATTGTTACATCATACTGTATATGTTGTGCATGTTTTCCCTGTAGTAGCAAAGTTAGGTGAACTTTGTGTAAACAAATTTAGCTTAGGAAGGAGCAATTAGAGCACAATAGTGCGAGAAGAGGGCGAAGGTGTGTGTGTGTGTGTGTGTGTGTGTGTGTGTGTGTGTGTGTGTGTGTGTGTGTGCGCGTGCGTGCGTGCGTGCGTGCGGGGTGTGTGTGTGTGTGTGTGGGGGGGGGGGGGCGCCTGTTTTCCTTTGCCCTGTTTCGCTCTAGTTCTTATCAGTTCATTCATGTACAGTATATCTTGATTGTTCAGGGAAAGAAGATTTTCTACTTCCAGTGGCTTTGAGACTGCGAAACCGCTTTCCATGCGGCAGCAACTCAAACAGTCAAACGGTTGGGATGGCTTGAATCCTTAATTGTTCCTTTGCTGACACAGTGTCCATCAGGGCTTCGATGGGGGGAGAGCACATCTGCTGATGCGTTCGGCTGTCCGCACAACCCTCTGCAATGCTTTGCGATTTAGGTCGGTGCAGTTGCCATACTCCATATTGTATAATCTCATATTCCAATTCCACTAATATTATCATGTTGGCTACTTTTTATGACATTATATTTTTGACATTTTAATTTTTGTAATCAATATTTCACTTGGAATATCAATTCCATAAAATGGTGATTACATTACAACAAAACAAATGGTGCTAAGAGTTTGTATGAATATACAAGAGAACGAAATGTTATTGTTAAAATAGATGAACCACTTTAAGGCCTTTATATACTTCTTCATACAGCAGCTAAAATAGCTGAAACCTGAGAAAAACAAGAACGTTATAATGGAACTATGCTTAGAGACACAACAAAAGTCATTGAGCGGGTTCATAACATTCGGCGCGGGTGAGTCATTCTACTTGAGGTCACACAACTCAGCAGTGGCTCCAGGACTATGAAGATAAAATCCAGCATGGAGGTTTTGGGTGAATGTGGTGTGGACTGTGTCTAGGAGAGTCAGAGTCATGGTGTCAGACACGCTGTAGAAGGACAGTGTACCTGCACTGTGGTCCAGGTACACTCCTACTCTGGAGGACACAGGGCCTGGGATGGGAGTTCCACTACCATTGTGCATGATTCCAGATTTGACATAAAAAGATTCTTCCTCTGTACATCGTAAAGCCCACGACTTATCATTGACTCCAAATCCACTTACATGACTCTCTGTTCTGCTGATATCTTTATATGAAACTGCTATGTGAACAATCACTCCACTCCACTTCACCTCCCAGTAACAGCGTCCAGTCAGACCCTCTCTACTTAGAACCTGATAACATCCAGTGAATCTTTCTGGGTATTCAAGACAGAATTGTGGGTAGTCATTAAATGTTACTTTTCTTCTGTTCCCTTCAGGGAAAGACAGGTAATGATTCATTGTTTTGTGATCCAGTGTGATTGGACATGCATATTGTAAGAACTCAGCTCTGGTCTTGGGTTCTGGTGCTGTTGACAGTACTGCCTGTGCCTGGCCCCTGTGAATCTTTCTTTTATTCTTCTTCTTCTTTAATTTCTTCACTCTGTTCCCTGTCTCTGAGACATTTGTCCCTTCCTCTGTAAGAATGTCCTCTAGTGTGTCAGCTCTGGTCTTGGGTTCTGGTGTTGACGGTAAAACATCCACTGTGTTCACTATCTCTGAGACGTTTGTACCTTCCTCTGAAAGAATTTCCTCTAGTTTGTCCCTCATCTTGGACATGGCCACAGTCACATCTTCAAAGTATCTCAGAAGACGGACATTGCTGCTGACTGGGTGTGTCAATGCACTGACCCTTGAGAGGGATGTGTAATGCTGTAGAAAATGGATGTGATCCTCTGTGAGTGAGAGCTGCTCTAGCTCAGCATGTCTACTCCTCAGTTCAGTGGCCTCCTGCTCCACACGCCTCCTCAGTTCTTCAGCACGACTCACTTGACGTTCCTGCTGTACTCTTATCAGCTCCCTCACCTCAGATTGTCTTCTCTCCATGGAAGAAATTAGCTCAGTAAAGATGGTGTCACTGTCATCCACTGCTCTGTCAGCACAGTGGTTGATGGACTCCACCTCCTTGTGAAGCACCTTCACATCTTTCTCTCTCTCCTGGATTCTCTGCTGGATGTTCTGCTTCTCGTATTGAGCTCTTTCTGTCTCTCAGTCCGTTCTGCTGCAGCTGAGATCATATTGTGACCTTTGTGTTCTTCCACGGAGCACAGAGAACAGATACACTGCTGATCGGTCCGACAGAAAAGCTCACTCACCCTGTTGTGACGAGAGCAGATGTTCTCCTGAAGCTCGCCGGAGGCTTTGACCAGCTTGTGTTTCTTAAAGGCAGGAGACTGATAGTGAGGCTGGAGGTGAGTGTCACAGTAAGAGACCAGACACTGAAGACAAGTCTTCACAGCTTTCAGTCTCCTCCGAGTGCAGACATCACAGGCCACATCTCCAGATCCAGCGTAGCAGTGATCAGGAGGAGCAGCTTGGAGCCCTGTTGATAGATTGTAGATGTATTTATGACATGTAAACAAGAAGGCACTGGAGCAGCTATACTGCTGCTGGCTGTGTGACATTGGTTAACTAAGGGCCTGCCCCCTGCACCATGTGTGTACTTAAGCCTTACTGTGTTACAATTTACAATTTAGGCATTTAGCAGACGCTCTTGATCCAGAGCGACTTAAATTAAGCCCCCTCGGGCTATGACCTGACGAAGATGTAACTTACACATCGAAACGTTGTCACTTTTTATTTGCACCCTGTTATAATAAACTAAGGGCCTAAATCGTCTGAACTGCTCCAGTGCCTTCTTGTTCGCATGTTATCTGTCCTGCTTCTGAGATGCACCAGACTGGCCTGCTATAGGCTAGAGGCTTCTGAGATGCACCAGACTGGCCTGCTATAGGCTAGAGGCTTCTGAGATGCACCAGACTGGCCTGCTATAGGCTAGAGGCTTCTGAGATGCACCAGACTGGCCTGCTATAGGCTAGAGGCGCGGTTGGAACTCCCTTTATGTATTTATGAATCTGATAAAAATATATATTTCATTTGTAGTGCCTGTACCCATGTATCCTCATGACTCCGCTGCCTGGTAACTATTGTTTTTGTTACCGTCTATCTGCCTTACCAATCTGTTTTAGACTGTGTGTCTAATGTTTCCCCTCAAGATAGGCAGCCACACAACCTTGTTGATACTGTTTAATATTCTTGCAATAAGACATTTCATCTCTTTATTGGTTTTATAAATGTATATCTGACAGACAGTGAACTGTACAAGAGAACTTAAATTGGTCTCACCTGTCTTCTTCAGGCTCTCCACCACCTCAGCCAACATGGTGTTTTTCTTCAGAACAGGCCTTGGTTTGAAGGTGTGTCTGCATTGTGGACAGCTGAACCTTCCTCTCTGATCACCCTGCTTCCGATACACCTCCTGCAGTAGCTGTGTCCACAGGGAACAGTCACTGGATCCTTCAGTATATCCAGACAGATAGAACAACTCAACTGTTCCTGATCCAGTTGAACTCCTTGCTGCGCCATTTTAGTATGACTGTTTCACTGTCAGACGAGTTAAGTTTGTTTGCGTTTCCTCAGAAATCACATGACATGGGAGGTTCCTCCTGTGTGTGTGTGTGTGTGTGTGTGTGTGTGTGTGTGTGTGTGAGAGAGAGAGAGAGAGAGAGAGAGAGAGAGAGAGAAGAAAAGGCTTGGCAGGAATCTGCTGACTCAAAGTTCAAGGTTTTTCTTTATCACCTTGTGTACAGACAGTATAGGGCCAGGCTACATGAGATTGCATCAGCCATGGCTGGACTGGATCGCCCCATGCACACACACACACACACACACACACACACACACACACACACACACACACACACACACACTTGCGTTGGTACACGTGTCTCTCTGTCTTGCTGTATTTCCTCTGAGGTGGAAAGCCTGGTTAATTGTCTTGCTGACTGACTGAGTGACTGAAGAGTTGTGTTTGGTTGCGTTTCCTCAGAAATCACATGACAAGGGAATTGGAGGTTCTTCTTGGTTGTGTGTGATGAACCTTTAAAGACAAAACACTGTTTCTCTCTCTCTAAATAAATCTGCTAGAACTAATACAAGAGAAAAGAGGGAAAAGGGAAAAAAGGCACACTGATCTGAAAACATGCACGCACATTATACAGATCCATCTAAAACAAGCATATCTTGGACATTTTCATTTTCATCCGCAATATAATTTAAAAAGTGAAACCTTCAATATATTCTAGATTAATTGCGCATAAAGTTTAAATGTTTGAAACCCTTTTTTGTTTTAATCTTGATGATGGCAGCTAGAGCTCATGAAAATCAAAGAGAAAAAGAAGACGGGAAGAAAGGATTTATAATACAGAAATCCATCTGAAAAGTCAACAATGAAGAACCTTAGTTCGATTCATTGCTGCACCCCTTTTGATTTCAGTAGCCTATAGCTGATCAGAAGTAATGGGACATACACTGTATTAACCACATTGAATAACAATGTTTTAATGTGACACACTGCATCTTTTATTGTTTCTTGAAGAGCATCATGTAAGATCAACGGTATAGGTGATATTAAAGAACTATGTAATTCAAAATGATAACAGAAAATGTCTGCTTTAGTCACATAATGTGATTACATTGCTAAGTTATTCTCAGTCACTCTGGATAAGAGAGTCTGCTAAATTGTAGCATGCGTTTGAATAATCAGCGAACTGAGCGTTGAATAAAATGCTAATCACATAACAGTGGCTAAAATGTAATTATTGCGACTGCAATCAATACGCTTCAAAACCACCATGTAAAAAATAAAGCAAATTTTCACAGGAAAGATTTAACATAACTATTTAGAAATTGTACATACCTACTATATTACGACCAGCTCAGTGGCCTTGTGGTTAGAGTGTCCGCCAGTTTTTACAGTGAACAGATCATCTCCAGTGCAGCAATCCAGTGGTTCCAGTGGAACGTACAGCTTCTCTCCAGCCTGAGGGTCACCAGATGTTAACTCAAAATGTAATTCGTAACACAACACAAAACAACAGTGACAACACAACACAACACAACACAACACAGAGAAAATACAATGACGAGATGAGCGAAGACATGCAATGTATAATGCTGCCTGATATTAGACGAGACAGGCAGTATAGGAAAGCTCAGAGGAAGACAGTGACAGAAGACAGACAGTAGGAAATTACAATATAGGAAATGGGAGAGAGACAGCGTACTGTCTACAGGAGAGACAGGGGAGGGTTGTCTCTGGTGGGATCTGATCCCAGACCACAGGGTGTATGTATAGGGCCAGAACAGAACAGAACAGAACAGAGCAGAGCAGAGCAGAGCAGAACAGAGCAGAGCAGAACAGAACAGAACAGAACAGAACAGAACAGAGCAAGTTAACAACACATCAACAACCACATCACAGCCTCTAATTAAAGGAGTTGAGATGAGATGTTAAGTAATCAGTCTCATTAAACCAATTCAACCATTCACACAGTGACCCAGAGACTTCTGGGTCACTGGACTGACAGCTGTCAGCCTTCCAGAGACCGAATACACTACAATGTACTGTAAATTCAGTCCCTATCACATTTCAACACAATTCAACTGTCTTAAAATAGACCAGTAGATATTTTTGGAACGTCTCCCCCTACTCTATCACTACCAAAATACAAAGGTCACTTGGTGGCCTTTACCACTCTCTTAGCTAGGCGTCTAATTAAGATGAAATGGAAGTCCTCTGCTCCCCCATCCCATCTTCACTGGATTAGAGATGTTCTCCACTTTATTAAATTAGAAATAAATTGATGTAACTGTCCTTGAGAGGCTCGGTATCCAAGTTTGAGGACACATGGGGTCCCTTCCTCACACTGGTATAACTTATAGTTCCAAGCTTTTCCAGATTGAATGAGTTTAAACTGAGCATGCTAGACGTGATCTCAGACGCAGCTGGGTTGTTCAGTATATTCATTATGGCTCCAATTCTGGCTCCAAAACTATGGAATGGAATGCACTTCCCATTACAACCAGAACTGCAGACTCACTCCCAATCTTCAGCCGTAGTCTGAAAACCCACCTTTTCAGACTCCATCTTGGTCCGTAGCACTTGTTGTAGCACTTGTTGTAGCACTTGCCCTAGCCCCGACAAACTTACAGGCAAAGGCTGAACTCATGTATCTTAGATAGCATTTTATGTAGACACAGCACTATATAGAATATATGCATAGTTTCATTATATAGATATTCCACTGTTACGTTCTTAGCTTACGTATGATTCATGATAACCTTTTCTTATGAAGTCTGAGTATAGACATGTTTTTTGTTCATGCTTAATGTACGTAAATCGCTCTGGATTATAAGAGCATCTGCTAAATGCCTGAATTGTAAATTGAGGAACTATGTGTGGGTGCACTGCTATGTCCATAATATGTTTTTGAGGGGTGACTATGCCATGTTGTGTGTTGTCTTGTTTTGTCGTATGGTTTGATTCAGGATATGCTGTTTGTAACTGTCAGTGTCACTTCCCTGTTAGTGTAGGGCTACCGGTATACATTTTTATTTATTTATGCTACCACACTATTTTACCAGCTCAGTGGCCTTGTGGTTAGAGTGTCTGCCCTGAGACTGGGAGGTCGGGGTTCAATCACCAGCCGGGTCATACCAAAGACTCTAAAAATGGGACCCTTCTTGACAATGAAGTTCCAATTAAGTTGGCCCATCTTCATATATAAACCATCTTTGTTGACACTCAGCATCAAGGTTTGGATTGGGGGTAAATCCCTGCGACAGATAGGCTCCTGCCCTATGGGCCCCATCATGGCCCCATGGCCCGGCAAGGCCACTTACTTACTTAACACACTATTTTGCATATGGTGGTCATATGACATTTATATATATTATCATCTTTGGTATATGTTCCGTATGGGTGTGTCACATATATTGTGTTATGTTATTTATTTATTTGATTTACTGTATACCCTGAAATCTTGAATAAACAAAACTGTGAAAAAAATATACCAATAGAGCAGCACACCAGTATCCAAACCAGTTAGAAGTCTGTATGTCATTACTATAGCGTTTCAATTTCACATAAAAAGTTATTCTACCTCAAATATTACTAAAATTAAATATCACCAGGTATACAACTATTATTATTATTATTATGAACCAGTGACTATGAAGGACAAGAAATATATGAATAATAACTATCAGACTTTCATTAATGTTGTAACATAATAGTATAATAATACTATATTAGAATAATAATCATAAGATCGACGATAATTAGTTTATCGCATACCCATAACCCTATAATTATAGTTCAATGGTGTTTTGTTGTCAGTTGCTGTGATAGTATTAAAGCTACTAGTTAGTACTAGTAGCTTTAATACTATCACAGCAACTGACACAAAACTTCACGATCCCTTAGCTTAAACCCTCAATACTGTGACGGCCCTGCCCCTGCTGCCTCACTGTAGGCTAGCCGGCAGCCTGGGTGATTAGGGCAGAGTGGAGCAGGCCGTCAGGCCAACTGTGTACACCTGAGTGGGGTGTGGTTTGGGAGAGTATATAAGGGCTTCTCCTTCCCAGCGCTCAAGCCAGCTCTCTTTCCAAGCAGTTGCACACCTTGCTATACATGAGTGATTACTGACATTGTCACATCTCACACCAGTTTATTTGCCTTTTTGTCATGTATTGCCCTAGAGTGCATGACAATACTTTGAAAATCTGTACTTGGTGTGCTCTATTTTCCCCTGGCCTACACCAAACCTTTTTGTTGAAAATTGCCAATTATCTACAAGCTCACACGTTCGTGTAGTTAAAAGAGGACACCGTCCATCTTTTACACACCACCGATTATAGATTTTGACCGATATGTTGTCAAAACGTGCAACACTTTCTAATGAATTTGAGAAAGGTTTAAAGTGGTTTAAAAAATCCAATAATTTTACAGACCGATATATCTGTAGAGCTCTAATTCTAATCTATCACAATCTATTATCCTCTATTCAATATTGATAATGGTTTTAGAACATCATTACTATATTTTTAAACAAGCTGTACAAAGTAACTTCTATTTAATAATCACATCAGAGGAAAATTTCAGCAGGGTATTTTTTTACTTATTCTATTCTACTCTCCATTGAGATAACATGAGAACACTTAAGCTTGTATTTCTCCCAGGTCATCAGTGGAATAAAATGATGGTACTGTATGCCTTTCAGACATGAAAACCAGCAAGCTGTGAATTCACAACCTGAATTGAGACAATAAGAGATATTACGTTAATCACATTTCCAATTTATTTTGAAACAACTGAATGAACAGAGAATTTCAAAGAATGTTGAAAAAATAATGACAGTGTTCCGGCAATAGGAATCGGGTTTATGTGTGATGTGGTGGTGTTTGGTGGAGCTACTGTAGATTTAAGCTAATCCTTTATTGATCCCAGTGGGGAAATTCACGTAAACATAATTAAGATAATTCACTGGTTTATTCTTTACATATTTGGATGGAGGGTTGAGGGTTCAATTCCAGGGTAACATACAGGGAGTATTCACTTAAAAGCCCTTTACTTTAGAGAACATCACATGTCCTCTGAACAAGATTAAAAAACTAAAACTAGAAACATAAATAAACGCACACAAGCATGCACTCACTCACACGCACGCACGCACACACACACACACACACACACACACACACACACACACACACACACACACACACACACACACACACACACACACACACACACACACACACACACACACGCAGAGTATATCAAAGTTTATGTAAAACTTAAATTATTTTCTTTCCTATTAAAAAGTAAAAATGTGAGATGTCAGAAACACACAGAGAGAGAGAGAGAGAGAGAGAGAGAGAGAGAGAGAGAGGGCTAATGAACATTGATACTGACTTTACCGTGTGATGTTGCCTTTAAAAAAATATTTTAGACATTGGTGCGAACACTTTTATCTTCTACCTTTTCAGTTTGTTTTGTGGTTTCTGTGGTCTCTCTCTCCTCACTCTATTTTAGACAGACTGTGAAAGGTCATTCTCTGTTAATATAATCCATAATAATAATCCAGTGTATCCGCTCTCTCGCACATTTTAATTCTTTCTTTCGTTGTTTTTTTAGGCAGTGCTATAGTCGCTTCTATATCCGACTGTGTGTTTGTATGTTTTCACTGTCTTTCTCACTCCTTTCCCTGACGGACCAAAGTCCACCGCAATCCTTTCTTCTGATTGGTCCAAATTCAATCAATCTCACAAATATTACAGTCAAATATGAATGCACCCCACCCCCAAGTCTTTCTTACAGAGGTGTCGAAGAACTTCTCTCTTCTAATTGATCCAAACGCAGGTCAATCAGTCCAATGTAGCAGCGCCAATACCATTCATTGACTTTCTCTGCTGACTGGTCCAAAATTTATATCAATTTCACGACCCGATTTCTGTCTCTCTCCTGATTGGTCCAATCGGTGTCATCCTCCAAAGTCCCTTCATTTTACCTCACCACTCCGCCTCTTACTATTGGTCCAAAGAGCCGTGCGTCGGTAAAATCAAAAGGAGGTCACGCAGGTCATCTCATCGGCCAGGTCCTCCTCATCCCGCCCCCCGCCCATTCTGATTGGCTCTTCGTCGCTGTACTGGGTCCCCAGGTCGGTGTTGCTGAGGAAACCGCCACTTCCTGTGCGCCCGGGCGAACTGCTGCCTCTGCTGAGCAGGTCGCTGGCGGCTGACTCCATCTCGTCGACGGTCATGTGACATGCGTCTGCGATCTCACGCTTGGCGAATGCCACAAACTTTGGATCTCGGGCGTATAACCCTAAACCTTCTGATATCAGCACCTGTAAACGCACACGCACGCATGCGCGCACACACACACACACACACACACACACACACACACACACACACACACACACACACACACACACACACACACACACACACACACACACACACACATTTAAAAAGATTAAAGTAGGAACCTTCATTCATACATCGGAGGTGTTTATTGTATTATTCTTTTTTGTGTTAAAAATGGCATATTGCAGCTTTAAGGTGTTTCGACAACTTTAGCGCACTCATTAAATGACATGCATGTGTAAACACAGACCGACAGTTTGTTCTGTATCTTTCTGGTTTAGCCAAGATATTGAAACAATCAATGAACGTACAATTAATTTATACTTGCACTTATCAGCTGTACCTGTGATTTTCAGTATACATTCTTAATACCAGTAAAGACCAACATGGTGACTGAAACTCACCGCTTCGACCAGGCTGTCAGCTGACCCTCTTTTTTCACTGTAGTGAGAACTGAGCTGGCTGGGAACACGCAGTGTAGTGTAGGCCACTATACGACACACATACACACATGTTCTATTATTATTATTATTATGAACATATGTACAGTAGACCAGTGAGGACTGTATGAAGGACAAGGGATATGTGAATAACATAAGCATTACGTTATACTTTAGCTATTGAAAAATAGCAGATTTACAAGCTCGAGCTTACATAGCACGCTACGAGCTTGTAGGTCTGCTATTTGTGAGTGTGTGTGTGTGTGGGTGTGCCTGTTTTAGAATACACATTACTGTATAATGCACATGAGGTATACAGTATATCATTTGACCAATCAGATTAGTCCTACCTGATGACCCTGATGAGCCACCATACCAGCCTGGTCTGGAGGCGGAGACTGGTACACTGCCCCCTCCCCCTGCTGGACACAGGAAGTGATAACAAGCTATCAATAGGCTTATTATTATTATTATTATTAATCAAATTGCATGATAATATACTGAATAATGTAAAAAGGTTTGATTTATTAATCAAATTGTAAATAATATTTAAATCAACAAAATGCAATTACACGTGCTGAAATTTATTTTTATTTTGTATTTACTGTTATATTGTATTGTTTGTGATATGGATCCTCCTGGGTCTGAAATAAAGATTGATTGATTGATTCAATAGAAAAACAAAAATGTAATAATGACATAAAAGCACCAATAGCATTACTGATTATTATGGCCAATATATTTCTACAATTATTTAATATTCCTGTTACCTCCTCCTCCTCCTCCTGCTCTTTCTACGACTCTCTTCTTGGCTTGCCTTCCTCCTCCTCCTTCTCCTCCTCCTCCTCCTCCTCCTCCCCCCCAGGCCTGTCCCTCCTCCTCCTCCACCAGGATGAGAGGGGCGTAGAGGAGACGCCCACGGCGGGGGGAGGGGTTGGCCCACGAAGAGCAGCGGGACTCATAACTGCCATATGTCTGTGTGGTGGAGGAGAGAGAGAGGACAGTGGGAGATTCAGAGCTGACCTGAGATCAGATTCTATTATAAATATCTTCTACATCCTGACAGTTTTCTGAAAAAGCTACGTTTCTATGTCAGTCAGTTCTTCGATTTCTTCAAAAATAGCAGACCTACAAGCTCGTAGCGCGCCACTCGGTGGCGCGCTATGAGCTTGTAGATCTGCTATTTTTCAATAGCTAAAGCATAGCATGATGCTAACACCAAAAGGGGCTCCCGCCCAAAATGGGTTAATGGAAGCAAATAAAATAATAGGTGTGTGTGTGTGTGTGTGTGTGTGTGTGTGTGTGTGTGTGTGTGTGTGTGTGTGTGTGTTTGTGTGTGTGTACCTGTGCTGTTGGGTTGTAGGTTCCAGGGGGCGGCAGGTCATCTCCACTCTCCTGCCTCCTCAGACAGTGGATGTTAAAGGACGGCTTACGACCTGACACGGTCACATAAAACAAACACACTGTCTATATCAGAGTATGTATAAACTGCAGGTTGCCTATAATGATTGCATGCGTATATTGTTGAACAAACCAAGGTGGAGCAGTGCAAGTGAGTTATTCTGTAGTGTGGGAGTATACACCTTTCATGCCTTACTGAGAAACTTAATGTATAAATGTATGTGTCGGCTCAATGAGTCTCAAAACTGCATAATTATGCTGCGATGTAACCCCAGCTTCAGTAGCACTATAGTACCGGTCTGCTTTTTGGAAGCACTGGTATGAATGTTTATTGTAAGAATGATGTTTTTATGGGGTAGGGGTTCTCTGTATGTAGTGTTTTATGTTGTCTGTTGTTTATTGGACCCTGAGTCTGAACAAATAAAGTTGATTGATTGATTGAGAATACTACAGAGCAGTGATTCTCAACCCTTTTCTTTTGAAGCGCTCACAGCCACACCCACGTTGGATTACTATAAAATCTTGTCATCTCTTGGACCCCAATTCTATACACTGAGAGTGCACAAATGGAACCAAATGCAGATATTTGTGACACACTCAGAGTTACAGAACCATAAGGGTCCATTTTAGTAGATCGATTTAATATTGATCTCAGGATAAAATGTCACATTGTTGGAAATCTTATTTAAAGGTATATTCAGTGATTTCACTTAATTCAAATATCACTTCTTTTTTTTGTTTTGTTGTGATAATCCTCCCCACTATAGAGTGTGCTGACCATATAAGGAGTTCCTCCCTGTCCCCAGTTAACCCCTGGGGGTCAAAAAACCGTA
>NC_137866.1:23993990-24003990 GCF_963924005.1 Protomyctophum bolini
CAGCCACATGTGTTTCTAATGTGATGTAGGCCTACATAACACTAATGACACTTATCTTTTCTCTTCATGTAATTCCAGAATATGAAGAGTCACTGCACCAGTGGTGTAGGAGGCAGCACCAAGCCCTGGACTCTGAGACGAGCCATGTCCGTGGGCCCCACAGCCCCACCAATTTAGGCTTCCGAGGACCCCCACCCTACCCTGGAGCCCATGTGAAGTGTCCCAGACCGATGCCCCCCCTCCCTGCACAAGACATTGAGGTAGGAACTGTACGCTATAGCTGCTGCTGGGAAGAGCTGCTTGCTGCTCAGTGAGTACAAACTTGTTTATTGTCCTTTGCTGTCGCTGGTGTGGTTCTGCAGGGTAGCCTACTGATGGTGTTGCTCTCGTTTGCGTTTGCCTTCCGGCTTCCTGCGGTTGCGTTGTGTCGGGCTGCCTGCTCTTGCACTCGTTTGCGTTGCGTCTTTTGCGTCGACTGCCACAATTTCGGCCGGTTCTGTCATTTCACCTCATTTCACCTAACTTGTGGACACTGCCTGTCATCTGCAGAAGAACGTGATGGTTCACGGTAACTGGGTAAGTATCTGTTTTTGTATTCTTTGCTGCTGGTAGGTTAGGGCTGGTAGGGTAGGGCTCCTACATGGGTAGGTTTTTGCGTTGCGTCGCAAACAAAGCACTTTGGCACAGGCATGGAGCTCCTGGTTTACTGGGATGGGGTTCGATTCCCTGCTGCGCCCTATGCTGATTACATTTAATCTGTTAAACAGGCATCCTTTTGCACAATGGAGCGTCGCAGTCCCTCCCCCTTTCAGAACGACGAGTGGCCCAGGATATTTTTCTCCATTTCATTTTCTCACTAGGCATTTCAAAACTTATTTATTTAAAGACCTTTAAGCGTCGTATACGAAGCCAACTCCTGTCGTGACAAATCATGACAACGCACACAATATTTTGGACCAAATAATTACAAAGAACACAACGTGTTGTAACCTGCCGTTTTATCTACTTTCTAATTCTTTGTTTGGCCCGAAAAATTGTGTTTGTCATGATTGGTCCGAATGTTCACTTGAGAATTCCTGCCCAAGTTCGAGTCCTAAAATAAGGGCTAGGGTACAGCCTTGGCACACACACACACACACACACACACACACACACACACATGCGTACCTGCATAGCTGATGGGTTGCTGGCCTCTTCTTCTCCTCCATTCAACCCTCCTTTCTCCTTCCTCTTCCTGAACTTCCTGAAATAGTCCTGGATCAGAAATGTTGCATAGAACTTCCCTACAGTCACTTCTTCCTCTGGGGAGAGAGAGAGAGAGAGAGAGAGAGTATTGAATTCAATGAAAGTCAGCACCTGTGATAAACACTGGAGGAATAAATTTCATACGTACATAATCATACATTAGTAATCACCCAGAGATGTATTTGTTTTTTTATTGGAAATGCATACTTTTATTTACCAACGGGTGGCATAACCCTAGCATAACCTATTAGTACCAGCAGAAACAGGCAGTAGTGATGGTGTTGGTTAACTAGTCTATAGTTAAAATACATCGCTGTCGGGTAGAAACCTTGTATATCCATATTAGAACATTTTAAAGTGGTCAAATTCACACGAGTGTCACACAATAGTCACAATAGTTTGGACATAAGGTCGTAAGCTAATTACTGTAGGTAGTAATTGAGCGAATTAGTAAGTAACCGTACACTCAGGCATGAAGGAAGCATGAGTTCAAGTCCGTTGCTCTCCCCTTGTTCCCCATATATGGGGACTAGGTTGGTGGAGGGTGTGTAGAGCCCAGGATCACATTAGATGATTGACACAGGGGTGAACAATGGGTTACAAAATCGTGGGATAAAAAATATATTTTAAAAAAAAGTAAGTAACCGTAGTGGTGGTAGCGCTAGTAGAAGTACCTTCATGTGGAGGAATGACTTCATCCAATATTTTGGGTTTCATTCTCTTCCAAATCTTTCTGATGATGATTCTCAGCTCTTCATTCTCTGTCTCTGGGTTTCCTATAGAACAACACAACAATACAGTAACACATGAATACAATACATAAGGGACCACTTCAACACTTTTCAACCCATCTTCATATATCACTAATGTTCATGATCAAATACCACAATTTAAAAAGTATATATATATTTAGATTTTTATTATCGTGAGAACGATGGCTTCCATTTTCGTATTGCAACTTTTCAGGAATAGAAAGCCTGCAGTTTCTATTGGTTGGATTGCTTGGATAGCTTGGATCCACGCAATAACACAAAAACATACGTAATCTTTTAAACACTTCATAATAATAGTATAATAATA
Source organism: Protomyctophum bolini (assembly GCF_963924005.1). NCBI lineage: Eukaryota > Metazoa > Chordata > Actinopteri > Myctophiformes > Myctophidae > Protomyctophum > Protomyctophum bolini. The sequence continues at coordinate 23,996,316 of NC_137866.1, forward strand.
CACATAAATACAGTGTATGAATAAAGCATTTGAAGGAACATCCAGGAAAAGTTTGACTACAAATATAAAAGCATAATGATTGTGACTATTAAAAACCTTCAGTCTTTATCTTGAGAGCTGTGCGGACCAAGGCAAACAGTGTAGCGTTGAATGTTACAGTTCCATCGCTGTTCAGAGGCATGTTCATAGCTACCAATCTCTGAGACAGAGAAAGAGAGAAAGAGAGAGAGAGAGAGAGAGAGATAGAGGGGGGAGAGGGAGTGGGAGGGGGTTGGCAATTCAGAATCAAATGTATTGTCACATAATTTTATAGGTTTAACCCATTTAGACCTGTGAACGATTCTACAAATGTCTTCTAAATCCTGACAGTTTTCTGAAAATGAGTTAAAAACGTTTGCTCTGAAAGAATATATATTCAAAATTTGCGCCACATGTTTTTCAAAAATAGCAGACCTATAGCTCGTAGCGCACCACTCGGTGGCTCGCTATGAGCTTATAGACATGCTATTTTTCAATAGCTAAAGTATAACATAGTGCTTGAAACACCAAAAGGGGTTCCCACCCAGAATTGGGTTAACATTTTCTAGCTCCATCATTTTTGTTATTTTCAGAAAGAGAAAAGAAAAGAATGTGGGGTGGCAGGAGAGCATGGACAAAAAGAAAATTAGAACGAAAAATATGCATATGGCATATCCAGCTTCTATTATGTAAAATTGAACTGGCTTCCTATCAAGCCAGTATCCCGTGTACTCTTAGAGATTATACATGCATATTTATGTACATATTGTCATATCTGTCTATGCAGTATTATCTATGTTCTTGTGTGATGTATGTTACATTACCTTGCAAGCCACTCTATGAGGACACAGTTTTCCAAAACCCAGAGGAGGCTGGATTCTTCGGAGCAGAGCGACCACATCCAGGTGTTTTATACGACCCCTTCATTCAAACACAGAACAGTGTTACTGAAAGGTAAAGAGCCCCCATTTGACCACAGATTTGTAGTCCAGCACTACTCAGCACCATGGACAGCTCACAGTTGGACAGAGCTCATCTCAGAATCATGGACATGAACTAGCGTTGCTGTCAAGTGGAATCCTCGTATGTACCTAAACAGTTCCTTTTTATTATTGTCAAATTGTGAAAATAGCTGATCTACAAGCTCACAACATTTAAACATGGTGATACACGGTTTCCGGGTTTCCGCCCCGTCAGCAACAATAGCTTATGTAAATATCTGTGATTTAAGGTGAGACACCCCAGGTGAAATCATGATTTTTCATTTTTTTTTTTTTTTGCTATTTTGCTTCCTAAACATGTTTTCTTTCAAACTAAAGCAAAATACACATTAAAAATACAGATTTAGATGTTTAGTTGGATAGTTTATTTTAGCCAATGACAGCTCGTTTTTCGGGGTGAAAAGCCACCATCTCTATTTTCATGATTGGTTGTTGGTACAAAGGAAGTGACCATATTTGGATCAGACCACAGTCAGCTTGAGGTCCAGACCTTTCCAATGATATATGCCATTATATGTTGTTGCCAAGGTTTGGATGAGATATTTTGTCTCAAAATAGTGGCTTCAAATAAAACGTTTTGGAATTTTACAATACAAATCTTTAAAGGCCGTTTTCTCAAAATGAGTTTTCCTCATACTTGGGACAAAGAATTTCCACTTCAGTTGAACTCACATACACCAAACTTTCCAGTCTTATTCATAACTATATTCCGCAGACATTTACACATGGATTTGTTGATATATCATTCACAGCCTGATTTACATCACATTTTATACCAAAAAAATGCCGAAAATTGGGTTTTTTATGCCTGTTGACACTATTTTCTGATTTGTGGAGTGATAATTAGAGATATCAAAAATCCCATGTGTAATTTTCTTTGTCAACAAAATGAAATGATCATTTTGAACCTGGCTTTATCCGATCTTCAGATTTATCGTCCCGAAATGTATGCAAATTAGCGCATATAATGCCTAATTTGCATATTTAAACATATAATTTCAGAAAACTTGTAATACAAAAAATCTTAGTTTTAATATAAGTAATCAACTGGAGAAGTTTCATTGTGATAGCTATTATTTAACTTTTTTTCCCTATTCACCTGGGGTGTCTCGCCTTAAATGAAACATCTTACTTGGCTTCTGGGTCATACTCTGACCAGATTCTCTTGAACTCATCCAGGTGATGCGGCCCCAAGATGGACCAATCGCGCGTCAGGTAGTCAAAGTTGTCCATGATGACGGCCACAAACAGATTGATAATCTGAATGAAATGAACAACAGGTTTGAACAATGTGAACGCATCAATGACACGACCAAACAGGGAAGAGGCCGCAAACACTGTACAAATAATCAAACCAAATAAACCCTGTAGTGTTCCTATGCTCGGTTGAAAAGATTCTGCGTGTTGGGAGCTTGTATGTAGATCTGCTATTTACGGAACAGAGATTTGGTGTTGAGAGGACAAAAGGAGCAGGCATAGTGCAGAGCCCTGGGGGACCCCGGTCAACCCAAGTATGGCGGATTTAAGGGATTAATGTTGTCGTTTGCACTCGCGCGTGTGTGTGTGTGTGTGTGTGTGTGTGTGTGTGTGTGTGTGTGCGCGTGCGTGCGTGTGCGTCTCACCAGGAAAGCACACAGCATGAAGAAACTGACGAAATAGACAATAGCGATGGTGCTCCCACAGGTGAACTCCTCTCCTGGTTCAGAGTCCGCCTCTGGATCGCACCGTTTCCCCGGCATACTGGCTAGCATGATCTCCTGCCACGCCTCGCCTGTGGCACACCTACAATAACAACACAATGATGATGATAATATTAATAATAATAATAATGATAATAATAATAATAATAATACATAGATAGTTTCACCACTTTCAACTAGGATAACTAGGATAATCACAATTATTTCGCGTCATTGTCATAATCTTTTCCATGTTAAAAAAAATGTTTTAAAAAAACAGAAAACAGAAATCTACAAGCTCACAACACATCATCGCGTCACACTGTGAGTTTATAGATCTGCTATTTCCACTGTTACATTTTTATATGATTAAATATAAATGTGTATGAATTGAAATAATTAAATATATCTAAAATTTCTCCCTATATTTAAGCTATTTTTCAATGTATGGCCTGTGATTTTTTTGTTTACGAAGCCAAAATGAAACGTTATTTATTTATTATGGTCCAATCAAAAGGTTTTGACAAAGAAAATTGGGAAATAGGACATCCTGTAGTACAAGCATATTTTGATGTAATTTGTACTTTTACTAAAGTGTCATGATGCAAAAAACTTTTTATTGGGTTACCAACGTTTCTGTTTCTGCAACAAAATGCCTTCTTCAGGGCATATACCCTGAAGAAACATTGGTAAACCGAATAAAAGGTCTTTTGCATCGTGACTACGAGCTGTCCTGAGCTGACCTCTCCTTCCTAATTTCAAGTTTGTCTCCCCGTGGTCAGCACCTCCCCACTATTGGTGTGCGGCGTGCGCTCCTACCTTTTTGTTTGCTTTGATACTTCTACTCAAGTAACATTTTTAATGCAGTACTTTTCAGGAGGAGTATATATAGACCTGAAGAGCAGCAGCACAGCCTGAGGAAATGTCTGGAAGTTGTTGTTCCTGTTGATCTGGGTGTAACTCTGCATCGCGACCTTCCCAAACGTCTGCACAGGAGTAAAGAGGTTTGACATTACACAGCGTTGAGGCCCATTCCACTAAATGCCCTATATACATCAGTAGTTCTCAAACCCATTTTGACCTGATATCAGATTCTAAAAATGTCTTCTACTACATCCTGACAGTTTTCTGAAAAAGCTATGTTTCTATGTCAATGGTTCTTCGATTTTTCAAAAATAGCAGACCTACAAGCTCGTAGCGCGCCACTGAATAGCTAAAGCATAACATAATGCTAACACCAAAAGGGGTTACCGCCCAGAAAGGGTTAAGATTTTTCTAAAATGTTCAAAAATAGCAGATGTACAAGTTTGCAGCGTGGCTTCATGATACACAATTGTGTTAATCCATTCAGGACGGGAACCCCTTTTGGTGTTATTATGACATTAAAAAATACATTAAAAAGGTTGGGTTTTAAAAACATGGGTTTTTCAGAAAACTGTTAGGATTTCAGAGATTCTTTTCCCCAGAATCGGCCTCAGTCAGTCCTAAATGGATTAATGATGAATTGGCAAACAGTAAGAATCAGAATGTCAGTTGAAAATGACAGATCGACGGCGATGACCATCAACAACATTATGTAACATGTGTGATATATATATAAAATGCAAGGTGATGATGATGAGGATGTTTTCCGTATTGCCCAACCCAGTTATTTGAGTGTGTGTTGAGCCTACAGACTGAGTGTGTGTTGAGCCTACAGACTGAGTGTGTGTTGAGCCTACAGACTGAGTGTGTGTTGAGCCTACAGACTGAGTGTGTGTTGAGCCTACAGACTGAGTGTGTGTTGAGCCTACAGACTGAGTGTGTGTTGAGCCTACAGACTGACCTGCATGCCAACCACAGCATAGATGAAGAAGATCAGGGCGATAAGCAGAGCTACGTATGGCAGGGCCTACACGCACGAACGCACGGACACGCACACGCACACACACACACACACACACACACACACACACACACACACACACACACACACACACACACACACACACACACACACACACACACACACACACACACACACACACACACACACACACACACACAGGACATGGTTAGCCCTGACCCTGTGCCCTGGAACAAGGCAGTAAAACATCATCCTCAAGTCAACAGATCTAAAACAGTTAATTATACTAATTATACTATGCTACACTTGACTATATATAGTACCACACAACGCTGTACCATATACTGTACTACAATACTATGACGTCCTACTGCACTACTGTACTAGGCTATTACACAAGAGCATCTCCTGTCTTCTAATCTAAAGTACAGTTTTTCTATATATATTTACCATGATTTATTATTGTTGTATTTCTCTAATGTAATTACATATTTATATGACCAAGAAGAGTCGTTAGCCCTTCCTCCTCCCAAAACGACATTCTTTAGCACCTCCTGCTGACATTAGCTGCTGACATTAGCTGCTGACATTAGCTGCTGGCCTGCTCGCTTTGCCTAAAAAAATGGCAACTAAAAAATACGGGGAAGCAGCTTTTCGCTTCTACGGGCCGACGGCGCGGAACAAACTCCCACTGTACCTTCGACAGGCAGCCTCTGTAGACATTTTTAAAGCACAGCTCAAGACCCACTTCTACACCCTTGCTTTTAATTGATCTTTAAATTTTTTGTTATTCATGTCCTCACTGTATTGCATTACTGCTCTTGTTTTTTAATGTTTATGCCTTGCTTTTCTTTTCTTTTTTTTCTCCATTGCTCTGTAAAGCACTTTGAGCTGCATTTCATGTCATGAAAGGTGCTATACAAATAAAGTTTTATTATTATTATTAATTAGCCATTAATTAGACATCAGCCCCTCCCCTCTGACATTAGCCCCTCCCCTCTGACCTGTAGGGATTTGATGAAAGTCCACAGCAGCGTGCGAATGCCCTCCCCTTTGCTCAGGAGCTTGACCAGTCGCATCACTCGAAACAGGCGGAAGAAAGTAATCGACACACGAGAGCTGTCGTCCCCACTCTGACAGACAGACAGACAGACAGACGGACAGGGGGAGGTAATGTAGGTACTGTATTGCTGTTGTGAGATTAATCATTACTTTTCCATCCTGTAAGTGTTAGAGTGCTGTTCTTAACATACCCAGGAGGTGGCAGTGTTGTACTCAATGCAAAAGCACAACATCATATCCACAGTGATGGCGTCAAACCATTATACTTCAGACATACTAGTATACTACTATAAGTGTTGATATTGCTACTGCTTTACTTACGCTGAATTCTGTCACCACTATGTCAACAACACTCCCAACAACAATCAGAGCGTCAAAGGAGTTCCAGGCATCTATGAAGTAATGCTGAAGAAAGGTAGACAGACAGACAGACAGTATTCACGCACGCACGCACAACAGCAATGATTGATTAGTTCATAATAATGTACTTTTCCCCTTCCCATAAATGTACAATATTTGTCTTTGAAATGTAGTGTGCAAGTGAAAGTCTCTCCCAGTGGTGGAAATGTATCCAAAAATAATCAAGTAAAGGAACAGATACTTTACTTAAACCCTTTGGTCTTACAGTATATTAGAGAACCTGTAATGAGTTACAACTGTACTTTGACCGCTTCTTTCCATACACTAAACCCTTTGGCCAAGATTAGTCGATGTACAAGCTCGACACATTGGCTTAATTTTGGCAAAGGTTCCACAGAGAATATGGATGTTATCAAGTGGTTAATTACAGTACAAGCATATGTACTGTATCAGCACAGTGCAGTAGTGTCTCACCTTGAGCCTGAGAGCCATCAGTTTGAGTAACATCTCCACAGTAAACAGACCAGTAAACACCATGTTCAGTATGTCCATGACGTGGCTGAACTCCTTCGACTGCTCGTAGTGCTGAAACACACACACACACACACACACACACACACACACACACATGCACGTGAGACGGAAATACTGCACGCATGCATGCATGCACGCACGCACATACGCACTCACTCACGTATGCACAGACAAACAGACACGCACGCACGCACATACACTCACGTACGTACGCACACACGCACACACACACACTCCAAACCCTACCTGTACAGCCAGTGTGACTGTGTTGAGTAGGATGAGGACAAACATGACGTATTCAAAGACACTGGAGTTGATGATGGACCAGAACTTATACTGGACTGGATTCTTTGGAATGTACAGCTTCAATGGCTGAGCCTTCAGCGCAAACTCTACACACTGACGCTGTAGAGACAGACAGACAGACAGACAGACAGACAGACAGACGTTGATTCAACTCATCAAGTTTAGTATAGTGTTATTTTAAATCGACATCTCCTTTATTATACCCAGGTAATATTCACTGCAATTTCTATTTAGTCAAAGTCTTAGTATTTTTAAAAAAACCTCTAAAGCCATATCACATGAATGTTGGCTCGATATATGTCTCATGTATGGCGGGAATGTGTGTGGAAGTGCCTCATTCGATTCTTTGTCACAACAAAGCAAAAAGCTCATTTGTCTGAAGGGGATGCTGGTGGAGACAGTGCAGATCTCAGTAAGCTGCTCATAATATGTTGGGAGTGTCAGTGATAAAGCCTTTCCGGGAAGCAAGCACTAAACAGTGTACTTAACATTGAACTGCCCATTGCAATTTTCCATATTTAGGACATGTACAGTATATTTCAAGGCCAGGCAGCCTGATGAATTTTAATATGATTTTTAATATCTGCTAGTAGGACAATCTTCACATGGCGTTGGTTGCCTATAGCGCGGCCCCCACTATGCAGGAGTGGATAGATAATAGTTAATGACATCTTTATCGTGGGAAGGATTACCTTCTCTCTCCTTCAGAAATACTTCAGAAAGAGCTCATTCAATTCTGATCTAACTGGGTAAAATCTGTAAAGCCTTACAGGCAGATTTTGTACAGGAATAAAAATGACTATAATAATTATGGGATATGAGCCACAAGAAGGTGGCTCATATATATTTTTTTAAGTACAATTTTACCT
>NC_137866.1:24008990-24083990 GCF_963924005.1 Protomyctophum bolini
AAGGGCCGACACAGGAGTTATGTTTCTTGATGAAGCATGAGTATTTGGTTGTATGGTGAATGGTGAAACTCGTCATCGACACGCAAAAGTATTGATTTTACTTGCCATTTGTTAACCCATTCTGACCTGAGATCAGATTCATACGAGGTTTCCACTGGACACACACTGGTCTGATTAACCCATTCTGACCTGAGATCAGATTCTAAAAATGTCAGTCGTTCTTCGATTTTTCAAAAATAGCAGACCTACAAGCTCGAGTGGCGCGCTATGAGCTTGTAGATTGCTATTTTTCAATAGCTAAAGCATAACATGATGCTAATACCAAAATGGGTTCCCGTTCAGAATGGGTTAAAATAATACCATTTTCGACCGTACTGTATGCCCATAAATACTGATTATAAGATGGCACTAGTTCCGTCTACTCACCCTGTGCCACAGAGGTTGGCAGTGCAGAAACATTTGCACATTATGTGAAACGTGTACCTTGTGCATTTACTCATCCTGACCATTAGGAGCAGTGGGAACTATAAATACAGCACCTGGAGAGCCGTTAAGTGTCTTGCTCAGGGACACACTTACAATTCCCAGACGGCATCTCCATCCATTCTGTGCGTGTGTGTGTTACTGTGTGTGTGTGTGTGTGTGTGTGTGTGTGTGTGTGTGTGTGTGTGTGTGCGCGTGCGTGCGTGTGGCCTAATATGGCCAATGTCTTTTAGGGGTCCCCAGTTAGTCAAAACATTTGAGAACGACTGCAGTAGAGGATTTCAAGAAATAACATGAAATTCTAATACTCGTTCTCTGTGTGTGTGTGTGTGTGTGTGTGTGTGTGTGTGTGTGTGTGTGTGTGTGTGTGTGTGTGTGTGTGTGTGTGTGTGTGTGTGTGTGTGTGTGTGTTGTTACTGACTGCAGAAAGAAGGACACCAGGGAGACAGAGACGACCAGCAGATCCAGCAGGTTGAACCAGTTCCTGCAGAAGGATCCCTGATGGAGGAACGCTCCATGGACCATCATCTACATGATCAGTACACAAGTCATCAATCTGCACTACAGCGTCAACACATGGGTCAGCGCAATCAATCAATCAATCAATCAATCAATCAATCAATCAATCAATTAGTTCATCTGTTAGTACCTTCAACAGAATCTCCACAGTGAAGATGGAGGTGAAGGCATAGTCCGCATATCCCAGGATCTAAAACACACGCACGCACACACACAGAGCATAGTTTAGACACCATAGGCAGGGCTCTATTTCCGTCACTCCCCGCGACGCTGCCCGCAAGTCAGCCACTGCCCGAAGATTTGGAGTATACGGTAGGAGCTTGCTCTGTCCCTAAATGGTATTTTGGTCCAAATACCAAAGTTACGCCGCTCGCCTGCAATGGAGATGTCCGCGGAGTCAAGCTGCTGCTTCATCTCTCATCTCATCTTTTTCCATAATCCGCAGAAGTGAGTGCCTGTCACTTCCTTGTGTCCATTGTGTTTATATAATTGTCTAGTCAAAGAAGTTAGCCTATTTGACTCGTGCCAGACATTGTGCGCGATACCTTTTGCTCATTCAGTTTCATCACCCACGCACACAGCAAATTTAATACAGGGTTTAATATGATTTCCCGAACTTTCCTTTTACCGTTTCGTAGAGACGACCTACACGCACGATATATATACCAAATGAAAGCTTGAATTTCGTAGATTACATTGCAGCACAAGTGAGACTTCAAGGCAGCACTTCAAGGCAACCCTAGACCGTAAGGCTATGAAGCAATATAGCACTGGGCATAACGGGCAACGGATAAGGGATCTCTTAAAGGCAATGGCATTGGCAATGGCATGGTGATTGGTTTCATTATTGTAACGCCAAACCACACCTTTGCATAATGTAACGGGTAGTGGAGGTGTTTTAGGGATTCAGACAGGTGACCAAAATAGCCACTTTAGTGCGGGAGCACCCCTTCCCCAATGCTAAATCCCAAATAGTGGCTTTAGAAAGCTCGAACGAAAATAGAGCCCCAGGTTTTCAGACACGATCGGGTCAGACATGTTTCGGACAGCAGAGCCAGGATCCTTACGGTACCATTACTGTATACATACTGTACATCCGAGGTGAAATCTCTGACCTAAAACCTTGTGAACACTCATCTGGAAATACCACATGATGCACCTCTGCAATGTGTCATCTCATCTGTCATTGCACACTGAATTAACCACTTCAACCCCAGCATCCATATTATTCTGGTGAAAGCGACACATTGTGAGCCTGCGGATCAACAAAGATATTTAGTGTAGAGTGAAAACAGAAAGTAGTATTAGTATAGGGCTTTGAGGGACTCCGGTCAACCAAGTATGGTGTTTAAGTGGTTAAGATGTTGCAATGTTTATGTTTATGTTTATGTTAGCTGGTCATTTGCTGGGCGAATTGATTCTGCTATGAATGGAAATGCCTGTCCTTCACATTTATTTCAAGCAAACAGGTCAACACTAGCTAAATGAGGCTGGCAGTGGAAGACATGAGTCTTATACATGTTGTGATATGTTCGAAGACAAGTCCTTAGTCAGCTGTTGCTAATTGACACACGAAGACAGCTGCCTGTGTGCGTGCGTGCGATACTAGGAGAGGAGAGGTTACATGTTAAGTTGTTATGCTGTGTTGTATGGCATCTGACTCACATTGTTGCGGAAGGAATGTGCTCTGATTGGATCCTCTGCAGCCAATGAGCAGCTGCTGAGGATGATGAAGACGAGGATGAGGTTAGTGAAGATGTGATGGTGGATCAGAAAATGACATCCCCTACGGATCCTGGAAAAACAGACAGGTATAGAGACAGACAAAGGGACAGAGAGACAAATAGAGATTCAGACTTAGTTCAGGTTCATTTTAACCTGGGAGACCACAGTCGTTTTGTTTCGTTTTGCGGGGCCATTAGGCTGGTAAACCAATAGGAAGTCCCCGGCTGTCTCAGCCGGGATGGTCCGCCCATATGCCCAGAATACCATAGGTCTTTTTCCAGGCTCGTTAATTTAGTCCAGGAATATAAGTGTTTGTTCAAATAAAGACACAGAACAGAATGCAATGTACAATACAATTGTTTAAAAAAAAAAGTAGAGTCTCGTCGCCGGCACCGGCTCTATAGAGCGCCGCAGTCCCTCCCCCTTTCAGAAAAACGAGTGGCCCAGGAAATGAAACCCCAATGCATTCTCCCATCGGCACTTCTAATATAATTTATTTAAAGACGGTTACGCCGCGGACAAAGCCAACTCGGATCGTGACAAATCATGCCGATCAAATCATTAGAAAGAAGAAAAGAAAGTCAGGAGACAACACTATTTGTTTTGTTTTTCGTCTTATAAATTATTTGATCGGCCCAAAACATTGTGTTCATTGTCATGATTTGTCATTTGTAGATGTAGGCTACTGTATTTTTAGTATAGTTAATTACTTGTACTTATAGTTACTTACGGGTTGGTCTTGCTAAGGCAGAAGAAAGCACTGCCTTCTGGGATTGGAAGAACCTTCTCTTTAGGAGGAGCAAGATCTGCTATGTTCAACTTCTCAACTTCTCCTAAAGAGAAGAGAAGAGAAGAGAAGAGAAGAGAAGAGAAGAGAAGAGAAGAGAAGAGAAGAGAAGAGTATGTCACACACAGAGTGCCAGAGTATGTCACACATACTATATATACAGCATGTGTGACAATTTACTGTATAAAGCTCTATATTTGAAAGGGCCTGTGATTGAGTGTTAATGAGTGGGTGTGTGAATTGACAGCGTGATTGCTAGTTTCTTGGTGAGTCACCATGAATCACTGTTGGCTGTCTATCTCTGTCTCATAACACGCAGTCACGCACGCATGCACACACGTACTGCATGCAATTTACGAACGCACAAAAAGACACATGCACAAGCACACTACGTGTATACACATGCATAAAAATGACTTTATTGAACTGTAAGATGTTCACTTAAAGGAGAATACCATGCTAGAAGGCTTTCTTACCTTTACAGTATTTGTAGTTGTTACGTCCCCACCAAAGAGGTCCAGGTGTTATTTTGTGCAAAAGCGCATTATTGGCAATTTCCCCTACCATAAGCCCTCAATGAATTGAATTGAATTGCATTGAATTGAATTGAATGGGGCTATGGGAGTGGGGTGTGGGGTGTGAGGCTTATTTCCATTACTGATCACTCAGCTTCCCCATCTCCTTATCGAGTTCACCTGCGTCCTTCAGTCTCACAGCCAATCACGTAACATTCCCCACAGCATAAATACACCTCTTATCTCATCCCTTACCTTTTTGATACTGCCTCACGCTTTCAAATTTCGTTTGATACTGCCTCGCGCTGTCAACTCAAAACCGTTTGATGCGGCTTTGCGCTGTCAAACCGCCAGGTAAAGCCTCATTGCATGTCCTCATTCACGTTCCACTCATTCTCGTTCATTTCGATTCACATCATTTGTCACATTCTCAGCACTGTTGCTAAACACAGTTGAAGTTAAAACTAGTCCAGCAGTGCTAGTGAGTTTCATAACGGGTAGTTTATTCCGCTCGTTTTGTCCGTCGCCGCCACGGCTGACGGGCTCGAGTTAGATGTGTTTGCGTCGGGAGACGACGGATGGTTTGACTCCCGGGACCTCGTTCAAGCGGCGCCGGCTCCGCGTCAGCGTCGGTAGTTTCAGAAACGAGTGTCTCCGGTTCTGCTAGTTCAAGCCAAGCTTCCGACCCCCCCCCTTCTCCAGAGCAGCAGCCATTTACATCGAGTGAAACCAGACATTACCAGCCTCTACGGCAAATGCATTTACCCAGTTAAGTGCCTTGTCATCGGACTACATCTACAGTGCTAGCGGTCGTCAGCCTGACGGCCCAGCTAAGCCGACTCGTTCGCGGCCTACCTGGCTCACCTCCGCTCCCAGGTTCCACCTCCAGTCTCCTGGCGGCTCCTACCCACCCCACCACCCCTCCCATCCTCCTCACCCTTCCCCCTCTTACCGGCGCCGCCTGGACCTCTTTGGTGGGGACGTAACTACAAATTAAGGTAAGAAAGCCTTCTAGCATGGAATTCTCCTTTAATCAACATCATCATTTTACTCAATGTGAAACAATTCAAATGCACCTGCTTCATCCACATGGACCTCCTCTTCTTCATACTCTGTATCTCCATCGATATCAATCTCAACCTGCAATAGGAGAGGAGACAGGACTGACATGGCTTATATTATAATCATATGACTACTGTAATCAATCAGATAAGACTTGTCACGGTCTCAGACTTTGCTCATCTAGATTCTATGTTCTGTTTATCTATCTGTTGCATGTCTATGTAATGTTCTTGTTCTAGTTGTTTTGGTTCTATGTTCATGTCTTCCCCAGGTGTTTCTCATGTGTAATCAGCCCTCCTGTGTATATTAGTCTTGTTCCCCAGTCGTTCCTTGTCGGTTCATTGTTTGTTGTCACTCTGCTTTAGTCTGTATTTGTGATTTCTGTTCTGTTCACCTCCTGTTAAATAAAATGCCCAACCATGGGTTTTGATCACTACTTAAAATACACCAAATGGGCAGTCCGAGTGTTGGGAAGAGTCTTCTCTTTGGGTACATATACATTTGCCTAAAGTTGGTCAAGTTCGAGCCAATCAATAGTATACAGTTAACACAGAGTCAGAGTGCTCTGTTGGAGAACTGCAATACTGCCAACCCTTGCTATGATGGTGTTGGGGGTATATTATAAAATATATATATATATATATTATTTGAGTATGTCAAGGTCCGCTCCTCGGACCGTGAACTTTGACTGTCCTCATTTAAATTTTGGACTTTAATATGTATTTCTGTTATTTCACTGTTTTCAGTACGTTTTGTATACCTTTATTGAAAGGATAAGCCCCTTGAGATGTCACATCTCATTTTAGAGGGGTACTCAACACAGATACATTGTACAATACAGTTCACAAAACAATACAACAGTACAACCATACACACAGACAGGACAAAACAAAACAGAACAGAACAAAAGCTCTCCCAAAGATAGCTCCCACCCCACTGTTTCAACCCTAAATAGCAGAGTTCATATGGGGAAAAATATACCCATTGCACAATAAGACCATGTTACTAAGCAAAAAAAACAAACAAACAAGCATATACCAGCATGCATAATGTGATAATAATGAACAGCAGCACCGAACCACATATGAAGGTACATGCAGATCAGTCAGGATGTTATGTTTATGGAAAACAAAGACAACTGTCAAGAAGAGTATGTTAATTTAGAAGCATGAGCACGGCGTTAGAAGGTGTATGAAAATTGATTCCTTAAATACGTTGAGGGAAGTGATTGATCTAAGTGGACTTGGTAGGTCATTCCAATCAGATGGATGTATTTGCACATGTGTATGTATGTATTTGCACATGTGTTCCTGACTGTTTCTCTTTGGTTTTGGTTTTCTGTTACTCTGTTGTTGCCCTGGTTTTGTGTATCTTATTTTGTAGTATTGTTCCTAGTGTTTCCTGTCTTCCTAGTTACTGTTAGTTACCTTGTCTAAACTACTTTGTATTTGTCAATGTTTCCACCTGTGTCCTTTCAGTCCCCCAGCCTATCCTAGTGTTGATTGTATTTTGGTTCCACCTGTGCCCTGTTATCCTGTGTCTATTTAAGTCCTGTGTTTGCATTCTGTTCTTGTTGGTTCGTAGTTCCCTGTTGTGTGAGTTCCTGTAAGATTTCTGTGATGTTTCCTGCCTTAATTCTGTGCCCTGTTTATGGAAGAACCTCAGTTATTTAATAAATCCTTCTAAGTTTATTGCTCTGCCTGCTGTCGCCTGCATTTGGGTCCTCATCCGTACTCACTCTTAACAGAGTATAATTTAGAAAGATTGCAAGATCATGAAGTCAAAATGTCTGAGCTATAAAGTTGCAAATAGCTTCTACTTCCTGTGTATTATGCTTGCAGTGTGTTGTGGCCCTCACCACCCTAGAAATAATTTGGCCCTTGGGGAAAGATATTTGGGGAACCCTGTGTTACACATTTGGAGGGTGTCCAGACAGGGTTTGTATGGACCAGGGGGGCAGTCAGACAGATATTTTGTGAAGCCACTAAGGAAATGAAAGTTCATATAATGGCCTGTTGTGGCGCTGTCATTGGGCTCAAAAAAACCCATAGCCCCATAGAAGTCCATGTATTTGGGCCCAACTTCACCAGACTGTATTACCTTAATAAACATGGTCATGAATACTTTTTGCTTCCAGTCACTAGTTTAAAGTCTCATTTCTAATTATGGTCCCATTTATAAAAAGAATGACCATAAAGTCGCGCATGTTCTGAGGGGCATGGCTACCGTTACAGTCTATGAACGGGATCCCCCACCCACTCGAGCCAATGGGCCATAGCTGGGCCCAAACGGATCTAGAAAGATGGCGACTTCCATTGCAAGGACTGACAGGCTTCATTTTACGTTCATGTTAGACCCGCGGAACGCTTTGTCCATATTTTTTACAGTCTATGGTATGGACAAGGCACTGAAAACAGACATCCAAGGGTTTCTGATGAGAAACCACAAAGCCAACATTTTAATGAATAGACGCTAGACACGCACTACTACTACAAAAACAAAACACCATGTAAACATCCCGGTATGGTGTTTTTATGTTTTTATACATATTACATATTCCAACGTGTTGTACTGCCTGCGCACAAGCTGCGCTCTACATGCTCCATATCTTGAGGGTCAGTGAATTTCATCATCTGTGACATTGTATCCTGCTGTACCACAAACCAACCCTACGCGTCGCACTGGTCCGACATTGGGATTTGGACTATTTTGAACTAATGCTGGTACGGAGACGATGCCACAATGCCATTTTTATATTTACCTTTTCTTCCTCTTCTGCTACCTGTGCTGCAACACCTTCTTGCTCCACTCCTTTTTTCTCTCTGACAGAAACATGAAGAGGCCACATCCATTTACAACGATATAGAAAATAAAACATATCTTCTTTCCTCACCCGTCATCCACTTTTCATTCTCCTGTCTCTTCCTCTGTCCTTACTTGCAGTCTTCTATTCCCATCTATCTCTATATAATTCCACTTCATCATCTGTCCTTTCCCCATCTCTGTCCCATCCATGATGCTTTGAAGACCTATACTGTAGCTGTTCTTTTCTTACTCCAATCCTCCCTCACTTCCTTCGAACTACTTCCCTCTGGTAGGACGGTACAAAGTACCAAAAGCTAACCGTAACATTCCTTCATACCAAATGCCATTAAGACACTAAATGATACCATTCCTCGCTAGATTTGTTGTTTTTCCAATGTATTTGCCACTGTTGTCCTGCACTTATTTGCCATGAGAAAATTATTGTGTAAGTGTTGTTGCTGTTGTTGTAACTGTTATTTACTGTTGTTGAGACCGAAGACAAATTACCACATGTGGGCAATAAATGAAACTAACTAACTAACTAACTCACTCCATCCTTGTCTTCCTCTACAACATTCTTCCTCTCATCCATGTTCCCATATCTCTCCCCTCTCTCTCTCCCTTCCCTCGGCCTCACTCACTCTGTCTTCTTGTCGCCTCCGTCTCCTCCAGCCAGGTTGTCCACGGCGATGGCCAAGAAGACGTTCAGCAGAATGTCTGACATATTAGATAAGGAGTCAAACAGAGAGGAGAGGAGATCCTTCTAATGCGGCCTTCGTCACATCACAGGTACTCGTTTGTATTTAAATTAGGTTTTAGGGAAGTCAGCATAGGTACTATATGTCATCACATGAAATGGATATTAATGGATGGATTAATGGACAGTAAAATAATAAATTTATAATATAATTAATCTAGTCCTCTTTTGAAATCTCAGAGCCCCTTTAGGCATTTCCGTAAGTCATTATTACAGATAATTACACCAAGCACTTGGAGTATGCACTCTGAGAGCTGTACGTGACAAATAAAACACTTCTTGTTTTTTGATACATAACAACTAAACATAAGTTTAGATTGTATTAGACATAATGCTCATTACTTGTATGCATTATTACAAATACGGTATATTGATACAGTACATGTATACGTAATATATTGCAGATATAGTCATTAAATGTCCAAGACTGGTACGTCAGGCCATACACATCAGAACGATGCAAGTCGGGAATAAATGCCCACCCGCTGGTTGGAGTCTTATAGGCTTATCTCACATTTTCAGAAAGACTGCCTCATTCTGCCTCGTTGTGGCCTTCCTTCACCCATGATCACGTCGCCCTCTCGTACGTGTCCGCCCTAATGCACATGCTGTCACTTACTGTACTGTATATAGGCGCAAGTATGAGTTATGCCCATGACAGACAGACACATGGCTGGTGAAGTAGTAGATAGATAGATGTGTACCGAAGGATACAGTTACCACAGATGAACAGGATGACAAAGTAAACGCAGACGATCATTCCTGGAAACACAGGACCTCCATACGCATGGATGCCATCATACATCACCATGTTCCAATCTTCACCTGTTAATATCTGGAACAACCAATCAATATATTACTGGTTATACGTCGCATCGCCGCATTACAATCTTGACCCGTTAACCCATTTTGGGCGGGAACCCATGTTGGTGTTTTAAGCATTATGTTATACTTTAGCTATTGGAAAATACCGAGTGGCGCGCTACGAGCTTGTAGGTCTGCTATTTTTTTAAAGTTGTGAAAATGTGGTGCAAATCTTTGAATATATATTTCAGAGCGAACATTTTTAACTAAAATATTGGCTTCCCTGGAACTACATATTTTGAGATGGGGGTCCGTGGCCCAATAGAGATAATTCTGGGGGTCCTTGACATGAAAAAGGTTGAGCACCACTGAGAAACAGTTTTTGAGTTTTTGAAGCCTTTTTTTAATCGACCTCAGTCCAAAAAAGGTTAATATGAGCAGCACCAATGAGTAGTATTGATCCCATTGCACATCACCAATATCAGGAACGAGTCCGAACAACCACTCAGTATATTGGTCCCATCACCAATATCTGGACACTAGCCAGTATCAGGTGTGTGTGTGTGTGTGTGTGTGTGTGTGTGTGTGTGTGTGTGTGTGTGTGTGTGTGTGTGTGTGTGTGTGTGTGTGCGCGTGTGCGTGTGCGTGCGCGTGTGCGTGCGTGTGTGTGATAGATAGATAGATAGATAGCTTTATTGTCATTCAGCAGATACATAAAATGCATAAGAGAACGAAATGTCGTTTCACTGGCTTTTAGTATGCTAGTTAAAAGAGCTAAAATACTATTAAAATCCACTTTTAAAAACAAATCCAAATCCACTTTTAAAAACAAATAAATAAAGTGTGCGTGCGTGCGTGAGAGAGAGACCTGGAAGCAGGTTAGCAGTGCTTGTGGGAATGCGTCAAACGTGCTGCGTTTGGTCTGAGTCTCGTCAAAGTTGAACTTCCCTCCAAACAGCTGCATTCCCAGCAGAGCGAAGATGATGAGGAAGAGGAAGAGCAGCAGCAGCAGGGAGGCAATGGACTTCATGGAGTTGAGCAGAGACGCCACCAGGTTGGACAGGGCTGTCCAATGACTGGACAGACAGACAGACAGACAGACAGACAGACAGACAGACAGACAGACAGACAGACAGACAGACAGACAGACAGACAGACAGACAGACAGACAGACAGACAGACAGACAGACATGTAAAGGTTTACGTTTTTCACACTTTTAAAGCATATCCGTGTTGGTCATCATAATGGCCATACAGTACCTAACAATAGATGCCAAAAAAACAAACAAAAGTCTTTTGTGTATTTTTATACCAAAAGTCCTTAAAAAGTTGATCTTAATTACTTCCTGTGAACGAAAACGTGCTGTGTGAAATACACTTTCATATTATATACATTTAGCTTGATTTCATTCACCTGTGTGATTCCCATGGCTGCCCATTCATCCTAATCTGAGTTCCCAGAAGTTTTATTTTTCGCCACTAGGCGGGCGAGAAAAAAGGAACTTCTGGGAAAAAAGGAACGTATCCCTGTGAGGGAAGTACGTTGCGCTCAGAATCTGAGCGGACACTCCCCTTTCCGGTCTGAAGCACTGTGCATACCATGAAAATAGTCCGAAGGGAATCCAATTCCAAATTGAATTGTAGTAGGCCACCACCGCTCAAGGAGCAATTGTTTCCCTTCCGTCTTATTTAGATGTAGCGCCAACTCCATGTGGAACCCGCCCCTGTCTTTTGATTCGCATTTCATTTGAAACGCAACGCACTGGGCCACGCCCCTGCTGCACAGGATCTGAGGCCAATTTTCCTAGACTACATTCATCCCAACACTGCTGATTTTAATTACACAACTACTCCGTTTTGAATCTCATTCAAGATGACGTCTAGATGGTGTATTGGTGCAGGTCTTTTTTCCGACAGCATATTGATCCGAAACCTCAATCCTAACCTAACCCTAAGCGCAAGCACGGGAGCAGCGCATGTCGGACCATCGCTTTTCCGCATCGCAGCAAATGTCCCCCCGCTGCGGATCGGATCGTTGCCCCGTCGGCTAGAATGCTGTCGGAAAAAAGGCTGTGGTGTATTACTCATTGTAATCAGCACACAGCAAAATATATACTGTATCTGATTTTTACTTTGGTACTGTATATTTTGACTCTTTTTTTTGTACTTTACAGAATATTTTTATATTATGGTATTATTACTTTTCCACAACTGTAAATAACATTATCAGCATTACCCATAATATTATCCTCTCAAACTACTACTGCTAGTACACACACACACACACACGCACACACACACACACACACACACACACACACACACACACACACACACACACACACACACACACACACACACACACACACACACACACACACACATACTTGTAATCTTGTAAACTCACCGCGTAACTTTGAATATTCGTAGCAGTCTGACGCAGCGCAGAACAGAGATTCCCAGTGGAGGCATGATGCCTATCTCTACCAGTATGGTTTCCATGATTCCACCACACACCACAAAGCAGTCAAAGCGGTTGAAGAACGCCACAAAGTAGTGACCCAAACCCACGCTGTACATCTTAAATAACATCTCTACTGTGAAGAGAGACAGCAGCACCTTGTTGGCGACGACTGGATGGAGAGACACAGAGAGAGACAAAGATAATTAAAGATAGAGAGAGAGAGAGAGAGAGATGTACTATATGTTGTCAACATGATCAAGTTGTTAATCTCTAGTGTACGTGCATTAGGCAACTAGTCGTAAATCCCCCCCCCCGATTTTGTAGGCCTCAAGATCAGGTAGATTATAGTTATAGTCACCAATGTACGGTTTTTAAATGTACAAATATTTATTTCCAAAAATAATGTTTTAATTTCTTTTTTACATAATAGGTGGTTAAACAACTAGTCGACTAGTAAACTAGGCAACTAGAAGTGAATGCCCTAACGTGCGTGCGTGCATGTGTGCGGGCGGGCGGGCGTGCGTGCGTGTACCCTGGAGTTCCGTAAGCCAGTCAGGTTGGTTGTAGTGTTCGGAGGCAGAGATCGACGTGTTTAAGAAGACGAGCAGGAGGACCAGCCAATAAAATGTCACAGATTTAACAGCTGTGCGACAGTTCCTCCTGCAGACCCTGTTCCATCGACGCAGCACGCGACTGGAGAGAGACAACGAGACGTACGGGAAGGGAGAGCAAATGGATAGAGAACGTGAGAGAGAAGAAATAGATTTATTGCAGAAGGAAATTGAGAAGAAAGAAGAAAACTCAACTATGTATAGGCCTTTAGTCTTGAAAGGTTAGTATATCTAAAGTTAGTTAAGTGGATATGCATGATGTGCAAGAAGAAACATGACACGGACACATTAAGGCCAACGTTTACACACTAACTTGATACTTCAACACATTAACAGCTGAACGCCTTATCACTGTTCAGATTAACACCTCAAAACATTTAATGACACTAGAAGATACGGTAACACTTAACACCTGGACACTCACCAGCAGCTGATCCTCATCATCTTAGCACTGAGAGAGAGAGAGAGAGAGAGAGAGAGATATTCGTAGAATTGAAATATAATATGATCATGCACGCATGCACACTCGCTCGCACCACCACTCTTGTCAACGTGTTAAATGCACTAGATCAGCATCCTTTATTATATTGATTTACAATGTATTATTCTGCAATATTAGGTCATTTTGGTAATATTGTAATATATATATATTGGTAATATATTCTTATGGGTTTTACTTTTATTTTGTGTACCAGCACTTTTATTTTGAAGTACCGGTAATCTAGTGTCTCTTGGTTTCCTCTGTTGTGATTGTTACCTGTCTTGTCTAACCACTCCTGTGATTGGCCAGTGTTTCCACCTGTGACCTCTTAGTGTTGATTCTCAGTTGTATTCACCTGTGTCCAGTTAGTCCTTGTCTGTTTATGCCCTTGTGTTTTCAGTTCTCTGTTGTTGCATTGGTTCACTGTGAGTTTATGTTACTGTTTAATTTGTACTTTACTACTAAATGCCTTGTATTTAGATCCCCTAGTTTTCCCAGTATAGTTGTCCTAAGGGCTCTCCTTGTTTTTTTTCCAGTGTTTGACTTTTGCCTGTACCTGGACTTTTACTTTTCCTTGACTCAAACTGTGAAACGTTTCTAATATTACAATTATATTTACAAAAGTGATTAAACACATTGAACACAAACAGTGTTCTTGTGAACCTTTTCACACCTTAATCCCATGTAAAATGTGCTGATAATCTTTTTGCACCTTAAAGGTATATTCAGTGATTTCACTCAAAAAACCGTAGGTTTCATTTTTGGCCTTTCATCCAATCAGGATAGAGAGCCAAAAACTAAACCTAAGGTTTTTTGACCCCCAGGGGTTAACTGGGGACAGGGAGGAACTCCTTATATGGTCAGCACTCTCTATAGTAGAGAGGATTATCACAACAAAACAAAAAAATAAGTGATATTTGAATTAAGTGAAATCACTTACTCTACCTTTAAAGGTATATTCAGTGATTTCACTCAAAAAACCTTAGGTTTCGTTTTTGGCTGGGACCTAAGCCTTTCATCCAATCAGGATAGAGCGCCAAAAACGAAACCTAAGGTTTTTTGACCCCCAGGGGTTAACTGGGGACAGGGAGGAACTCCTTATATGGTCAGCACACTCTATAGTAGAGAGGATTATCACAACAAAACAAGAAAACAAGTGATATTTGAATTAAGTGAAATCACTGAATATACCTTTAATGTCTAATAATGCTGCTATAGGTTCATGCATGTTCTAACAAAAAAGAGGGAGCTTGCACACCCCAATTCTTTACACATGTAACCTGTGTGTGTGTGTGTGTGTGTGTGTGTGTGTGTGTGTGTGTGTGTGTGTGTGTGTGTGTGTGTGTGTGTGTGTACCAGCAAATCTGACAACAGTTGTAATGTTCTTCATCAATGTTTACTGTGTTTTCTGAGGCTGTCTCACTCGCTGGAAGACTCGCTGAGAAACAGACAGACAGACAAATGGAGAGTGAAAGGAGGGAGGAATAGAGAGGAGAGAGATATGGTGTGTGATATGAGATAAGGGTGTGTTAAAAAAAAAACAAGTCACCAGAAGAATACTACAGTATGTCTTTTTACTTTACAGAACCAAATATTAAATAAGAATTCATATAGAATTTGAATTAATAGAAGCAAGAATTCAAAGATAGCGTTTATTCATACACTGTGTGCGTGTGTGTGTGTGTGTGTGTGTGTGTGTGTGTGTGTGTGTGTGTGTGTGTGTGTTAAGGCTGTCCCCAAACATTCAAGGTTTGAATGTTCGCTCGTTAGGGTTGGCACTCGAATCTTAATTAATGCATTTGAACCATTCGTTGTTTTTTTCCCCTTTTTTATTAACTCGAAAATATATCTTGGCGAGAATGTGATATATGTTAAAAAGTACGTTTCTCGTGCATTCCTGTCAGAAGTTATGTCTATCTCCTTGTTGTGCTGTCCCAGGTGTCTCTCTCCAAAATCCCCTGTGCACATTAATTTGGTGATGGGCCTGCAGCCAATCAGCCAATCAGCAACAAACACACACACACACACACACACACACACACACACACACACCAGCATGGCACAATTTGAGAAAAAGGTTAGTTCTCTCTCTCTCTCTCTCGCTGCGCTGTTGCGTCTGTGTGTGTGTGTGTGTGTGTGTGTGTGTGTGTGTGTGTGTGCACGCGTGTGTGTGTGTGTGACACTGATTTATTGAATATTCTGACTTTCAATTAAAATGTACATACATTTAGTTTTGATTGTATTGTTGCTTTATGCCTTGGCAATGTAAATGTAACCCAGCCAACATGGCAACCCGCAAATGGCAACCCATGTCAACTGTCAATCAAGGCAGTATAAAGGTGACATCAGTTCCTACCTATGGTTCCTACACTCCCCACTCCCACCTATGCAAGATGGCCGAAATGTTTGACAGCAGCATGTTCCTGTTCACTGTGACAACCTTTGGTTACTCTTCGGTGAGTCATATAGGCTTGGTGTCTTAACTTGGATCAACTGGTTAACTGTTTGTTTATTTTGAAAGCATTTGATTTATGATTTATGTTTGAACTTTTGGTTTAATAATTAATATTGATGTATTCTATTATAATATATAATTATATATATTATAAAATATGGGTTGTGGGGGCTGACAAGGCTATACAGCCACATGTGTTTCTAATGTGATGTAGGCCTACATGACACTAATGACGCATATCTTTTCTCTTCATGTAATTCCAGAATATGAAGAGTCACTGCACCAGTGGTGTAGGAGGCAGCACCAAGCCCTGGACCCTGAGACGAGCCATGTCCGTGGGCCCCACAGCCCCACCAATTTAGGCTTCCGAGGACCCCCACCCTACCCTGGAGCCCATGTGAAGTGTCCCAGACCGATGCCCCCCCTCCCTGCACAAGACGTTGAGGTAGTAACTGTACGCTATAGCTGCTGCTGGGAAGAGCTGCTTGCTGCACAGTGAGTACAAATCTTGTTTATTGTCCTTTGCTGTCGCTGCTGTGGTTCTGCAGGGTAGCCTACTGATGGTGTTGCTCTCGTTTGCGTTTGCGTTCCGGCTTCCTGCGGTTGCGTCGTGTCGGGCTGCCTGCTGTTGCACTCGTTTGCGTTGCGTCTTTTGCGTCGACTGCCACAATTTCGGCCGGTTCTGTCATTTCACCTCATTTCACCTAACTTGTGGACACTGCCTGTCTTCTGCAGAAGAACGTGATGGTTCACGGTAACTGGGTAAGTATCTGTTTTTGTATTCTTTGCTGCTGGTAGGGTAGGGCTGGTAGGGTAGGGCTCCTACAAGGGTAGGTTTTTGCGCTGCGTCGCGAACAAAGCACTTTGGCACAGGCATGGAGCTCCTGGTTTACTGGGATGGGGTTCGATTCCCTGCTGCGCCCTATGCTGATTACATTTAATCTGTTAAACAGGCATCCTTTTGCACAATAGAGCGTCGCAGTCCCTCCCCCTTTCAGAACGACGAGTGGCCCAGGATATTTTTCTCCATTTCATTTTCTCCATAGGCATTTCAAAACTTATTTATTTAAAGACCTTTAAGCGTCGTATACGAAGCCAACTCCTGTCGTGACAAATCATGACAACTCACACAATATTTTGGACCAAATAATTACAAAGAACACAACGTGTTGTACTTGTAACCTGCCGTTTTATCTACTTTCTAATTCTTTGTTTGGCCCGAAAAATTGTGTTTGTCATGATTGGTCCGAATGTTCACTCGAAAATTCCTGGCCAAGTTCGAGTCCTAAAATAAGGGCTAGGGTACAGCCTTAGTGTGAGTGTGTGTGTGTGTGTGTGTGTGTGTGTGTGTGTTTGTGTGTGCGTGTACCATGTATACTATGTGATTCGGTAGAGTGGCTGAACCAACTGAACTTCCCTTTCTTCCCTGAGAGTTCAGCCAGCGAGGGTCTTCCTGAATGATAGAGAGAGAGAGAGAGAGATTGGTTAATTACAAAGTTGCTGACAAAAGTGTCCAGCCTCTCAGCTATTATACCACACGCACGCACGCACGCACGCACGCACGCACACACACAGACCCAGCAGTACATACGTGAGTGTGATCCTCCGTCCTCATCATACTCATCCATGTCCTCTGCCTGTGTGATCCAGTCCATGTAACCACACAGATCCTCCTCCAGCTGTTGCTTCTCTCTCAGCTTCTGGAAGTCTCCGCGAGCCTTCGCTTTCTCTCTCTCCTTGGAGAACTCTCTACAAGGAATAAAAAATGTATATGGAGGCTAGGGCTGTATTTTGCGTGTCTTAAGTACCAGGTCTTATTACTTAACTTAAGACTCAATGCTCTTTGGCCACTCAGAATAGCCAAATGGCATTGATCACGCCTCCAGGTCTTAAGTTAACCCATTCTGACCGGGCACCCATTTTGTTGTTAGCATCATGTTATGCTTTAGCTATTGAAAAATAGCAGATCTACAAGCTCATAGCGCGCCACCGAGTGGCGCGCTACGAGCTTGTAGGTCTGCTATTTTTGAAAAATCGAAGAACGACTGACATTTTTAGAATCTGATCTCAGGTCAGAATGGGTTAATCAGACCAGTGTGTGTCCAGTGGAAACCTCGTATGAATCTGATCTCAGGTCAGAATGGGTTAAGTAATAAGACCTGGTACTTAAGACACGCAAAATACAGCCCTAAATCCCAGTTCAAAGTGTGGGGGGGGGGGGCAACCAGGGGGCCAAATGGAAGGAGATGAAAACAGAATAATATAAGAACATGTATAAAACTAGTCATGGTGGGGGAGAGGAGAGAGGGGTTAGTTTAGTGTCCCATTGGTCGTGGGGCTTAGGGCTCCATTTTCGTCACAGCTAAACCCCTTATCCCTAAACTTCTTTGCCTTTTATTTTTTTACTATTTTGCAAAACATTTTTGATCCTATATACAGGTTTAATGTTTGTTTTTAGTTCAATTTTTGTTTTAAAAACACTATTGACAATGAAGGGAAAATTTTCGTCATCTTGTCCCTAACCCTTATTGCTTAAGTCTAACTTAAGTCTAGGTGATTTTAAATCACCCACCTGACTTAACTTAACACCACTTAAGTGGGTAGTAGTGTATGGGTGGCCCGTATGCATTTTCAGAGCATGTTATGATGAATCAATCAATTGTGTTCTGGCTTGGATCAATGGAACTATAACCTATAGTTTACCTTTAGTTCCTAGCAGTATCACAACGTTTTGCCAGTTTTGGGGGCCCAGCTCAGTGTGCACTATAGTGGCACTAGTGGGCCACAAGTTGAGAAAGAAGGTATACTGCACTTACCCACTGAGGACTCCCAACACCAGGTTAAGAACAAAGAAGGATCCAAAGACGACCAGACTGACAAAATAAACCCATGGCAACTCAAAACCTATAGCATCATTCATCTGCATATATACGCACACACACACACACACACACACACACACACACACACACACACACACACACACACATACACATACACATACACATACACATACACATACACACACACACACACACAATACCCAAACAGAATAAAATGAAACTTTAATAATACATTAATTTACTAACTTGCTATGTACTAGTTATAGCTATGTTGTTCAGTTCAACTTGTAACACAGTAAAACATACAAACTAACTTGCAATATAAATAAACAACCCATTATTACCCAGTATTAGTAGTAGTATGCCTGTCTTGTCTATCCGTCTACATGCATACCAACAGTAAGTTAGAATACACTAACTAGCAAAGTAACTATCTATCTAGTTATATTAACCCATTCAGCACAGGAACCCCTTTTGTTTGGTGTTTTAAGCAGTATGTTATACTTTAGCTATTGATCTGTATTTTTGAAAAATCGTGAAAATGTGGTGCAAATCTTTGAATATAAATTATTTCAGAGTGAATGTTTTCAACTCAAATCTTTGCTTCTGTGGGTGTCATATTTTCAGATGGGAGTCGGCGGGCAATTATATAATTTGTGGGGTCCTTGACAGTTGACATGAAAATGTTTGAGAACGAAACATTTATAGAATCGTCCTCATGGTCTAAATGGGTTAACTGCATCTAAAGAAGGAATAAACCAGTTCTATTACCCAGTAGAGTACGTCTGTCCATCCTTCCATAGTGATACATTGGAAAACAGTCAACATGGCAAAGAAGAAGTTGTCAAAGTTGGTGATTCCTCCGTTAGGCCCATCCCACCGACCTCTGCACTCTGTCCCGTTAACCACACACTGTCTGCCGTGACCCGCAAATGCACACGGGAGTGGGTCGTCGTCTACGTAGTTATCTTTGGACACACAGACACACGCACGCACGCACACACACACACACACACACACACACACACACACACACACACACACACACACACACACACACACACACACATTCATGAATTCAGAAAGAAGCCTGCACCAAGTCAATGACTTGTTCCTTGAAAATGTACACGGTCTGTAATGCCTGATTTGTACTGCACATTGCAATGTTGCACAGCACAAATAGATCTACTATTTTCACAGAATATAAATCGTCGTCTTTCCTATAGCCTACTGTTTTATTTTACTAATACTATTTTTATTTATTTAGACTTATGGTAATATCACAAGATTACGGGAATGATATTATCAATGACAATGTGTGTGTGTGTGTGTGTGTGTGTGTGTGTGTGTGTGTGTGTGTGTGTGTGTGTGCGTGCGTGCACATACCTGTTCCTAAATAATAGCAGGTTTTGTGCATGCGTCCAATGAACAGTTCCAGTCCAATGATGGCGTAGATGATTATGACAAACAGAACCAGTAGAGCAATGTGGAGCAGTGGAACCATTGCTTTCATTATGGAGTTTAACACGATCTGTAGACCTGATAGACAGACACACACAGACATGCTGTAGACCAGGGCTTTTATTGGAGCTCAAAAAATAAATTTGTTGTTTGCCCGTGACCCAAACTAGTGAAAACAACAGGCTACAACTACAAGCTCACAGCGTGCTGCTTTGCGTCGCGTTGTGAGATTGTAGATTGACTATTTTCATAAGTTCATAAACATTTGTTTTCAAATTCATGGAATTTCTTAGGTTTTTCTTTTATTTCTTCGTGAAATTACTGAAAAAAAGAATCATTGAATTTGTTTTGATTTCATGAAAAATGTAGCCTTTTTTGAGAATGTTTTTCGAAAATGTTTTGAAATAATTATAATGAAAAGCCAAGTGTAGGAAACCAAAAAAAGGGACCCATAACAATGTGTCCACGACCCACACATGGGTCCTGACTCCTTTGTCCCGACCCACTGTTTGGGAAACAGTTCTGTAGACAGGCAATGTATTATGAATAACAATGAGGAGTGAGGAGGACATTCTATACACACACACGCACACACACACACACACACGCACGCACGCATGCACTCGCACACGTGCACACACATACTTACTGGGAACTCCAGAGACCAGTCTGAGAGGCCTGAGGACTCTGAAGGCTCGGAGAGCTTTAACATCCAGACCTCCAGGTTTTCCAGGCGTGTGGTGTGCTGAGGTCGCTACCTCTCCTGATTTATGAGTCATTGTCTCCAGGAGAACACTGAATAACCTAGAATAATGTAATATGACAATGCTACAGTCATTCACCCATAATATGTTTATGCAATAACACATGAAAAGAGTACTGTATCATCGTTATTGGCACAGCCGTGCTATGCGGCTACGACTGAAAAGTGGCGTGCCATCGCCTTGTACAGTCGTATAGCAACAACCACCATATAGACAACATCAATTAATTTCCTTGCTTTTACCAATACAACAATACAACATTAGAACAGAGAATAGAGAAGAATTCATATTGAGGGTCAATTCGCTCTTGAAATGAAAAAAGTCTGACAAGTAGTCCCCATTGATTCAACCTGCAGCCAATCAAGGTTGTGATTTCAAAGTGAATAAATACCAAAAGCACAAAAATAATCTGTGTTTTTCATCAGTGGTATATCCACTGAAAAGCTTTACAGTGGCTACTACGGCTGTGAATTTTACATGTCTAAAAATGTAATCACTATACTGTGTACTGTCACTGACTCACTGGCACAGCAGAATGGGAGCAGCTTCTAAGAATGTCCAGGCTGAACAGTAAGCAACAGTGGAGTGATATTTATAGTGATGAGGCTTTTTTTTTAATTGACCGTTGGTATATTGTCGTTATTGGCAGTGCACAATATACCGTATCTTGGCCAAACACGACGCACGGTTGTGCGCGCGCGCGTGTGTGTGTGTGTGTGTGCGCTCGTTCTAACCCCACTAAAACGATGACAAAGTCTAGAAGGTTCCATCCGTTCCTGATGTAGGAACTGGGGTGCATCACCAAACCATAGGCCAAGATTTTCAGGAAGGTCTCAATGGTGAAGATGATCAGAAACACATATTCTACTTGTTCCTAAGAACACAAAGACAAAATATTATTCATGTTGCGATGGTATTAATTGGTGTACAACATCAAATCCATAATAAAGTGTACTATATGCAGTATACTCTATACTCACCAGGTCATGGTTTGTGGAATTTGAGTCGTCTTCTGGGAAAGGTTTGGACACACCCAGAGCTATACAGTTAGCAAAGATCGCTATCAAGATGAAAACGTCAAATGGTCTAAGAGCGAGAGGGGGTTAAGGACATATAATAACACACATACTGTAGGGCACATTCATAAACCCTCTGCTGTGGATTCAGACCACTCCCATCAGAACGTGACAGTATAGGCCTCATACATGACCTCAAGTCAATATTAACAAAAAAAACATTATTACTGTAAATGACTGTATACTAACCTATTCATTCTGGGATATTTGTTTCCAATAAAATAATGCCATGCACGAACTTCGATCATCTTAACCATATATTACAAATTATGTAATTTAGAATCTAACATAACGTATTATATAATAGGCCTATTTATCGAAATTTGAATGAACACACGATCTAAACATGTCTCATGAGCATCCTCACTAGCTACATCACTCCCTTTACTCTTCATCACTGCCTTGTATGGGAACTGTACTGTCCTCAATCGCAACGCCGTGCAGACTAGAGGGTTGTGCAACAAACAGCCAAGTGCGTCAGTGGATGTGAACTTTCCTCCGTCCAGGACAAATACGACTGACCTTGGGTCAGCAAAGCTTGTAGGTTTATATAGAGAAAGAGATTCTAGCCACGTCCTCGACCTCTGTCTATATAGTGGCTTCGTAGCCTCAGAGCCATGGCAGTATGATACTACGATTGCTAAATAGCTCCCTACCCCCCCAGACATTCAGGCATATGAACAAGGGCAGGGAAATAATAAGCTTAATTGGGTAACGCTAATGTGCTCCGAATTCACAAACTAGAACGCAACAAACACTCCAAACAACAATAGTTCATTTCTAATCTATGCGCAAACGAGAGCACATCACACCCATCCTCCGCTCACGCCACTGGATCCCCGTCGCATTCCGGACACAATACAAGATATCCCTGCTCGCCCATCAATGCATCCACTACCTCAAGGAATTAGTCTCCCTGAAACCCTCAACGCGCACCCTCCGCTCCTCAAACACATACTGCCTCAACCCTGCGCACCATGGGTGACAGGGCCTTCTGGCTGCGCAGTTGCCCCTGAACTGTGGATGGAATGCCCTCCCCGCACACTTGAGAGTGCCACAGTCAATTGACTCCTTCAAGAGAGGACTATAAAGACCTTTTGAAGGCTTTCTTCTAAATCCTGCACTGATTTTATTCCCTGACCCATGCATGCCCTCATGTTCAAAACTGTTTTGTTTTCCTTGATGCTTAATTGTGTGTTTTTAATCGTGTGATGTTATTTTATGCTTTTGTCTACTGTAGCACTTTGAGATTCTGAGGAATGTAAAGTGCATTATAAATAAAATCCATTATTAATATTATTATTCATATTATTGAATTATGAATGCACAGTAAACACATGCAGACATAATACACAAATGTGCATATGCAGAGAATAAACACACACACACACACACACACACACACACACACACACACACACACACACACACACACACACACACACACAGAGTGAAGGATACTTCCATTCAACGATGGACAGAGCAGCTCTTCTGATGGGATTGTTGAGTTTAAGACAGTACAACGCTCTGGGAGCTCTCTGTACCTGATTGCTGCCCTGGATCTAAAATGAATTCATCAAAACATTACATATATTAACGTGAATATGGTCATCATCATCATATTCTTAACCATGGAGAGACCATGGTTAAGAATATTAATCTTATTCATTCATTATTCCTTTCCTCTGCTCCTCTTCTTCCTCCCTTCTATCTCCCCTCCTCCCCTCCCTTCTATCCTTTCCTCTGAGTCTTGTCCTATAGCGTCTCTCATCCTATTTCTCTATCCCAGCCGCTTCAAATGATAATCACCTGCAGGTTACTTATCACTCCAATACAATGGAGCCAGCAGGCTCGCCTGCATGGAGCAGACTGCATGTATTCTCCGCTGCGATTAGGAAACACGGTAGTGACTTATACATGGCCGGTTAAGACTGATATGAGGTTTGGGGACTTACGGGCCGGTTAAGACCGATATGAGGTTAGGGGACTTACGGGCCGGTTAAGACATGAGCTTACAGTTAGGGCTAGATGGGTTAGTAATAGTCGGACAACGTGACCAACGCCACGCCACCTCCGTGGACACCTTTTCGGGTTTATGATCCGGTCGGGAGCGGATGATATCGCTACGTCATGTTGTGGTATTGTTTTGTAGTCATCAATCATCCGGAACTTCCTTTTCCCTCAAACCGATTTTTCTCAATAAAAGCCGCAGGCTACGAGAGCTTTTATTGTTATTCTTCCGGTTTGTGGGAAAAGGAAGTGCCGGATGACTCTTCCTGCCTGATGACTACAAAACAATACTACAACATGACGTAGCGATATCATCCGCTCCCGACCAGTTCACACGGCAATTTTGTACTACAGACCAGGCTTTCCTCCGAGGTGGAAAGCCTGGCGACGCGAGGTTAGTCGGCTACTGGTGCTTATTGCTTGATCATCTCCTTAATTCCTCTATACCATTGGTTCTCAAACTTTTTCGTGCCAAGGACCCCCAAATTGATTTATTTGGCCGTGGACCCCCATCTGCTAATGTCTTGTCCAGGGACCCCCAGAAGAAGAAAAAAGAAGAACAAAGGTTTTACACATTAGCATGCAAGCTCGGAGGTCTACAATTTTTGAATAGCCAATGGTATAAATGGATAAAGTGGTTAAAATGATTGTGAAGTTATTGCTACTTCTGCTCCACACCATCCTTGTATCCTATAGTGTAACTCCTCTCCTCCTCTCCTATCTGGTATCATATACAGTACCTTCTCTCTCCCTGTCCTTCTTCCTCTCCTCCTCTGCCCCCTTCTCTCCTTCTCTCCTTCCTCCTCTCCTCTCCCTCTACCTGTTTCTTGGCCTGGCCTTCCTCTCCTCCTCTGCCCCCCTTCTCTCCTCCTCTCCTTCCTCCTCTCCCTCTACCTGTTTTTTGGCATGGCCTCCTCTCCTCCTCTGTGTTGCCGTTGAACTGGTGGTGGAGTGCAGAGTGTCTGTCCTTGTCATCCGCACCACCACTTCCTCTCCGTCTCCATCCAGCTCCGCATCCCACGCCTCCTCATTCTCCTCTCCTTCTTCTCCTCCTCCATCGTCCTCCCCTCCCTCCTCCTCCTCTTCACCTCCGTCCTTTCCATCCACTGCCCTGGCGTAGCCATTTTGACCGGTACCTGCGGGGAGAGAGCAAAGGTTACAGGGAGAGAAACAGAGTAAGATTTTACCCCTCGCCTGGTCTGTCCATGCCATAGGAGAGCATGATACTAACCAACCTCCAAGCCAAGGGGCCATCAGGTCTCTGTTGTTATCCCTGTGACAAGCCTTCCTTTCCCCTGATGATCCATCTCCATCCCAAATTCTGGAGCTTTATACCATTTCATATAGTTAGTTAGTTGTCTTTCTGAAAGTGAACAACATTGTTCAGAGTGATTATGTTGGCGTTAATGTTCAGAATGATGACATGTTGAAGGTCCAGAATATGGGTTAAAATGGGCTAAATCACCCTTTACAATTGTGATGGCCCCTAGCCTCGGTCCCAGGCTTACTTATCTGCGAAAAGAAAAGCCTGGTCACAACCTAAGGCAGAGAAGCTATCGGCGGTTGTATCCTCCGGAATATCCGTCAGATGTATTTCCCCCGGATACGATATTTTCCCGACCAATCACAACACTTGTTTCATTCGCGGAGAATGTAAACTGATTTGTAAAGCAACAACGTAATTTCCTTCGGCGATACTTCCGCTAAAATCCTGCACTTCCGTTGATCTTTTAAGCGTAGGTCTTGCCCAGGGTGGATGGCCCCTGGCCATATTTATTATTATTGGAGTTCTACTTTTGGTTAATGATAGTATGAGGTGATATTAGTAGTAGGAGGGTATTGTGTTGGTGTGTGTTCTGTCTTCAGTCCAGGTGGTGAGCTGCAGTGTTCTGTGAAAGAGGCACTATAATAATTGATCTGGTCATAGAGGCGTGGCCAGGTTCCTTCTCACCTGTGAGGAACTGATCGCCCTCCCAGGATTGGTGGCTGCTCTCGTCTCCATGGCAACGCTGAGGCGGCAGGGCCCAGCCCTCACTATAAAAGCCAGTCTGCCTCACCGTCGCTGGGGAAGGAGACAATCCTCTTTCCCCCAACCCCAACCAACTAGTGACTTTGATTATTATTTGAATCCCTTCGGAAAGGATTAGGTTTGCTTAGTTGTAGTTTGGCATTTGTTAGTCTGATTTCATTTGGTCTTTTGCCAATTCAATTAATTGATTCATTTAATGTAAATATTCATTCATTTATCCACATTCTTGGTAATAAATTATATTTTTGCACAAGCTGCTGCTTCTCATTTCCAACATGTTGTGGGTCTTTGCCCCTAGACACTAAGGGTCGTAACAACAATAAATATATAAATGCAATGGATTAAAATGGGTTAACTCATCCTTCAATATGAATAAATAAATAACTGTCATATCCCCTCACTACACTGTAATGTACACAGAAAACCCCCTCAGATGAGAGATATTGCCCAAACTTGTCTGAATGAGTGTCAATTGAGCCTGTTGCCTGTGTGCAGGGACAGCAGGTGAAACGAGTTCTAATCATTGAGAGAGGGGTCTGGTCCACAAGATTCGATACACCAAGATACCCATGTACCTGTCTAAATACTTCCTTAATGTTAACAAAGTCCACACCCACACACCAGAGGGAGTGCAACAAACCATGTACAACCCAGATTCGGCACAAACAAGGGACTAATTTCTTTTCGCTCCTATTCCACCAAAATGTGGAACGCCCTACCAACAGTCATTAAGACATGCGAATCCCTTGACTCCTTCAAAAACGCTCTCAAAGGGCATCTACGGACGGCTGCAATTTGAAACTGGCCCCCGTAAAATCGGAATCTCCCCCCACCCCTTTTTCAACTCACTGTATAATTACTTGCACAAGCAGAGCGCGCAAGTACTAGTTTCGCCCAGGACGATATTCGATGCATATGCACCGTCCCAGCAAATGACGTAATGACTACTTGTGCCTGATACGGCAGTGGTGCCAAATTTGTCATACTGTATGTTTGTGCATAATGTTTTACGTCTATTTCAATTTATATAAAATATTTGAGCCGGCCAACTCAGTGACTTGCGTCTGGTCTCATTATTTACCCCTCTGGCTCCAGTAGACGAACCTAACTAGTCCGACGTATAACCCTTCAATTTGGTAACTGTTCCACACTACCTATACGACACAGGTGTTACACATTGCACTAATGGAACATCACGGTCACTGAATGCGGTATGTACTTTCCACCACCTTTACATATTCGTTCATGTAGCAATTTAGTCATTATGTCATCCCACATGCATTGCCTCTGCTGCTGACTACACCTACTGTGTGGCCTTGCAGAGGGAGCAGACCAGTGGTTGTCAAACTGTGGGTTGTGACATATATGTGGGTCACAGATGGAGTCATGTGGGTCGCCCAGGCGGTCAGGAGAAGGAGAAATAGCCGGCACACTGTTGTGTAGCTCTCACAGGAAATGTATTTAAGGATGACAACGTTTGGACCCCTTATGGGTCTTATATATATAGGTGTCACAGGGCAGCCCGTGCCCTATACACACACACACACACACACACACTGATTAACGACATTGCACGAACGCACACACCACACAGACTGTGGGTAGTGGGGCAGACAGGTCCATATAATCATATCATATAATGTCAATACTGTTGATGTATGCATTTACAGGATGTACAAATGAAATGATACACAAAGGGAAAACATTCTGTTTATTAACCTGTGTTTATTGCAACCTCAGTGTTTGTATGGCCTTTCCAGTGCTGGCACTTTAAGAAGGGGGGAAGGTGCCAAGTACTGTGGAGGAGTAGGGGTGTTCCACAATGTCAAGTGTAAAGTATGTTTATTATCTGGGGAAATTAATGTAACCCCATATGATGTATAATCTAAAATAGAACATCTAGGTGTGGGGTTACCTAGTCAGGTTCAGCTGATAGCTGGGAGCTTGTAGATCAACTGTTTATATTTAATTGCTTCTCTGTGGGTGGTAGGATCCTCTCCTATAAAGGGGAGACTGCAGGCAGAGCTTGTCAGTTATGCTGGGGCAGGCATCATGCTGACAGCCCTGTGAGAGAGCTGCTAGGGCCCATGCCATGGGCATAGCCTAGTGTAGTTTGTTATTTTTCCTTTTTCCTACGTTGTACATTAAGTAGTTTTGAGTTCTTTGTTTTGTATTTTGGCCAGTATTATTTTTGCTGTTTGATTTTTCTGTTGTGAATATCTACACTGGAGCTGGAGGTTGGGAGCAATAAAAGCCACCAAAAAGCATCGCTGACTGTTTTTGGAGCCTTGGCCCTCGGACAACTTCACAATAGGTATCGTAAAACTGGCCATTCATTATCAATGGCATTTAATGTTTGTGTTAGGACAAAGCTGGACATAGAAGGGACCAGCGCCCCTCAAAAAATATCACTGGAACCGAGTCAAACTAAATGTACTGCCTCAACTCCTACATTCCAAGTGCTTATCAGGGTGGGGAGGCGGTTCAAATATGATTATTATGGGGGGCCCCAGTTCAAATATGATTATTATGTGGGGCCCCCAGTTCAAATATGATTATTTTTGGGGGTCCCCACTCCCCAGTTCAAATGTGAGTATTTTGGAAATATGATTATTTTGGGGGGTCCCCAGTACAATATGATTATTTTGGGAGGTCCCCAGTTCAAATATGATTATTTTGGGAGGTCCCCAGTTCAAATATGATTATTTTGTGAGGTCCCCAGTACAAATATGGTTATTTTGGAAATATGATTATTTTGGGGGGGTCCCCAGTTCAAAAATGATTATTGTTGGGGGTCCCCAGTTCAAAAATGATTATTTTGGGGGGTCCCCAGTTCAAAAATGATTATTTTGGGGGGTCACCGCCTGAGAAAAAATAAAGGGAAGCTCCGCACACTGCCTGAACATGTTGAGAACCACTGATGTGTACTGCTCAGTGAGTATTGCTATATTAATAATATTTTTTTCTCCACTCCTTCGGGGTATTTTTGTCACTGTGCCCTCTGCATTTACCCTTTTTAATTATTGGGAGCATACAGTGGGAGCTATAAATACAGCACCCAGGGAGAAGTTAGGTCAGGTTAAGTGCTCTTGCTCAGGGTCACTTTTATCTGATGACCTGATTTCCAGAGGGTCTCTTTACTCATTCAGCTATTGGCCACCCCTCATATATAGCCTACTGCATGTTTATGCTGGACACAAGTTTAGGTAAGGCAAGCTATGTATAATTGCGACGAAGGTCGCAGTTAACTATGGAATCGTGCATTTCCCGTCAGTTTGTGTGTTGGTCGGGCACGTGACATCACGTGACATCACGTGACATCATCGCATCACGTGACAGCAGACCTACAAGCTCATAGCGAGCCACCGAGTGGTGCGCTACGAGCTTTTACGTCTGCTATTTTTTTTTTATCGTGAAAATGTGCCTGAAATCTTTGAATATATATTCTTTCAGAGCGAGTTTTTAACTCAAATCTTTTCTACTGAGAGGGTCCCTGGAACTACATATTTTCAGATGGGGGTCAGCGGCCAAAAAACAAACTAACAAACAAACAAACATTTCCCCACCATAATGTCATTCCTCTCCGCAGAAGCTTGCCCCCCTCCCCCACACCCACACGGTATTCGTATTTGTTGATGGGTAAAATGCTTTTGTTTTGCTTCAGAAGTTGAAATACAGTATATAGTTATTTGGGACCTGAAGCGATGCAAAATTATTTATTATATTGAAGCTTGTTTATACATCTTTGTCTGTCTGTGTGAGTTTCTGTCCACAAAGACTCAGTACACTATTCATTATCCTCCTCCTCATCATTGTCATCATGATCACAATTAAGGCCATTACACCCCATAGCAAGGTACCATTAAAGGCCTGGTGAAATTAAAGATGTGTGTTTCACACTTAAAAGCATATCCGTGGTTATCATATGGCTTATAACAATAGGCCTAAATGACATACAGCATGTGATATCTAATAGTAATAATATATTGAAAGACCCTATGAAAAGCCAATCTTAATTATACTTCCTGTGAATGAAAACGTGCTGCAGATGACATAGATACACTTTCATGTATATACATTCATTTGTATTTCGTTCACCTGTGTGATTCCCACAGCTGCCCGTTCAGCCAAACACAGCTGATTTTAATTACATAACTACTCTGAATCTCATTCAAGATTAAATCCACAGACGGCCGTGTATTAACTAATTTAAAGTTTTAAACCTATAATCAGCACACTAAAATATGTATCTGAAAATATTTTAGGTTAGAAATAAGCAACTTGGTAACAAATGTTCTGCACATTGCCTGCAGGCTATAACACTATAGCATTGCGCTCCGCGTGACTTCTGATTGGTTGTGAGTTTCAGATTCAGACTGAAACTTCAAAATGACCGAAAATGTCATTTCACTGGACCTTTAAAATGGTCAAAAGAGTAAATTATTGATTAACACATCTTCTGAACTATTCATCGTAAAAACGATGAGAATGATTGTATTTCAACGTTCACCTCAAGCCAGTTTTATTATACGTATTAACCCATTCTGGACGGGAACCCACTTTGGTGTTTTATACTTTAGCTATTGAAAAATAGCAGATCTACAAGCTCATAGCGTGCCACCGAGTGGCGCGCTACGAGCTTGTAGGTCTGCTGTTTTTGAAAAATCATTAAAATGTGGCACAAATCTTTCAATATATATTCTTTCAGAAGACCTTTTTATTTATTTCGACGTCAGGCCTAAATGGGTTGCCAGATGACATGAAATAACCCCACTGGAGCCTTGTGTTTAGGCTTCATTATTACTTTGTTCAGCCGTGAAGACTTGTGATCAATATTTGACACAACACTATACTGTAGCTTAGTCTACACGGACGTGCTTAGAAACCAAAGCCAAAACAGGATAGGTGAGGTCAGGCACAGTGGTCAGCCTGTGATTCTGCCTGTTAGAGAGAAAATGTCAATTCTGCTTTGATTCATTTGAAGGGGAAATAGAATGTCTGTGCAGGAGTGTTGTTCATAAATGATGTGTTGTGTTGAGGGAGGGTCAAGGTTCAGGGTAACATGGTGACTTTCCTATTTTGATATTTCATTGGAAAGAATGAATACAATCATTTTGAAGCCAACAGTATAGAAAACCAGCGAGGAAAAGGAAAGAAAAGGAAGGATGGATGGAAAATATAAATAAAGATTGTAATTCCAATATACGTTGCAAATACACAATAATGCATTGCATCATAATTGGACAGAAGAGGAGGAATTGTTTGACAGGATAGGAGGTGAAAACAGACATATTGTAGTGAACAGCTGTGACCTACTTCTGTTCCCAGCTCTGCCCAGTGTGTGTGTGTGTGTGTGTGTGTGTGTGTGTGTGTGTGTGTGTGTGTGTGTGTGTGTGTGTGTGTGTGTGTGTGTGTGTGTGTGTGTGTGTGTGTGTGTGTGTGTGTGTGTGTGTGTGTGTGTGTGTGTGTGTGTTTCAGGGATCTGGGCCGTGGTTTATGTGTTAGTACCTGAGGACCAGATAACACACACACACACACACACACACACACACACACACACACACACACACACACACACACAGTCCATGAGAGGTTAAAGAGAGAGATGGAGTGAAGCAGATAGAGGGAAAATCACACCTGTGTGAACTGAGCGGTGCACCTATACATTTATTATTATGGTTGCTCTCTGTATATGTGCTCCGTACTGTATACTTTGATTATATTTGGAAAAAATGACAGTTACCGTGTGGGGGTCTCCCGGGGGGGGCGTTGCAGGTTTCCATGCTCTGACGGACAGACACAGGGACACGCATAGTATACGTAGGGACACACATAGCTCCGTAATGGAGCGGAGGCACCGCTCAAGAATGACAGACAGACAGACAGACAGACAGACGCAGATTGAGTTTGGCACTTGAACATCCCTATTCTGGGTGGGGGGGGGGGGGTGTTCACCAACATGCTCATGTATCGCGTTGCGAACTTGTGACGCATTGTGAGCTTGTAGATCGGCTATATTTGAGAGATTCGATGTACGGTAGGTGGGGAAAAAGCGGTCCAAAACACAGCTTTTACTAAGAATCGACTGTTTAAGTGGTTAAGAAGAGGCAGATAAAGAAAATGAATGACAAAGGAAAATCCCTTCTTCTTAAAGTGCGTGCGAAACAGAAAGGGTGCCGAATGATGACGATGGCTGACTTTTACTGAACATTCTGTGGGTCACATCAACCATTTAATGTTTTATGTCAGTCTGATTCCTTCTGGGTCAACAGGTTTCATCACATTTCCAATCTTACCAATGCCATTATTTTTAGTTGTACTGTAGTTATTCATAGGCCTGTTAATGACTGAGTAAGAAGTTCGACCAGAATGTAGGTTACTGTTCTCTGTCATTGTCCCTTCATCCCTCATCTAATTCTGTGCTAATCGAAACTGTTAAAGGGATATTTCACCAACAAATAGGTGTTCTGTACACACGTACATTAATACATATAGTACACACAGACACGCACACACACACACACACACACACACACACACACACACACACACACGGATGGACGGAGTGCAAAACATGCACGCACGCACGTTCTTGCTGACACAGTCTCAGCACATCCTGCGTATGTGGCCATCTGCCATAAAACATTTCCATTTTTTCTCATTATAAATGTTCAATTCACACCCAGTCACATGGCTCGTCAAGGTTCAAGGTTCATGATGATCTATATTGTATACACGAAAAATAATAATCCACCCGAGTAATCTGCCCACGTACCTCCTTTAGAAATGGTTATGACAAAAGCAGGAAGTCAGATTATTAGGCTGAGCTGAACTATATCTTAAAATGTGGCAGATTTTCAATCATATTGTGGGAATGCATGCCAATTCAGAGTAAGACAATATATTTGTTATGTATTTATGTAATTTCTATTTTCTTTCTTTTTTATGTGCCATACAGTATTTTCTCATATCAATTGGGGAAAAAAGACAACATATCTGTTTGTAAACTGCATGCACAATTTGATCATTACATTAAGTTTGAAGACTTAAAAGGGGAATACTGTCTATAGGCTACATGTTAATTATCTCACTTTTATACATGGTAATTACAATGTTGGAGCATGTTGGAGCAATGTTAGAGCATTTTATCAGCAGTTTACAGGTGCACCAGGATCAGGGCCAGAAAGGCAATGTACTTCCTTGGCAGTGGCGGCCTGATATATGTTTCAATCGTTTCAATTGAAACAGGCCTCGAGCCTCCAGGGGCCATTTTGTTGGCAAGATTTAAAAATAATAAAG
Organism: Protomyctophum bolini; assembly: GCF_963924005.1. Classification (NCBI taxonomy): domain Eukaryota; kingdom Metazoa; phylum Chordata; class Actinopteri; order Myctophiformes; family Myctophidae; genus Protomyctophum; species Protomyctophum bolini. The sequence goes on from NC_137866.1 coordinate 24,041,941, forward strand.
CCCCGACTGTCTGCAGAGTTTATTTCTCCTGCCTTCTGTGTGATTTATTTATCCTTCCAAGCCCACTATACCATGTACTATACATCCTGCGTCTACTACATCCTGTAGTTCACTTAAGAAATAAAAGTATTGTTATAAGTAGCTTTTATTTTGAAGAGGAAGAGGAAGTTGTTTCGGTTGTAGCCAGCTGCCATGACAGTCTACTCGACTAGAAGTGCCGGGTGGTAGTGGAATAATAACAACAACATGCTTTTAGCCGAAGTTCATGAAAACCACATGCGTCTATGACTTAAACAATGTATAGGCTAAACACTTTGGAATTACGTTAAACATGGTATATCCTCCGTGGCAGCGTCATTAGGTGAGTACTAGTTAATGAATTGTTAAGTTTCATAGTATCATTCATCATCAACAACAGGCTGTTGTTGATGCCCCACAAAATGAAAAGGTTACAGCCTACAGAATTCTCATTCTGTTACTGTCACTGCCTGCAAGGATGGCCGCCGTGCCATTTCTTATAAACTATCTAATTCATACGTGGGTCATCGTGGGTCCATGTGGAGTTGTTGTTGTTGTTCATGCGCCACGGTGCGCGGCGTGGAGAGGGCATCAGAGCGCAGAGCATCAGCCTAGTAATAGTATGGCATATTGTCTGTACTCTCTGCACTCTCTTTCTGTCCAGTCCTACGTGTATAGGCTGGCGATTGTGGCAAATTATATTCGTTAATAAAGAGAGAGCTGTAAAGGGGATATTGTCTATGGTCAGTTCATGGTGTGTATCATTCTCGTTTTTAACCGGGCCGTGATAATGCGGCACAATGACGGTAGGCAGTAGGCCTAATACAATGTAACCAACTTGCGCATTAAAAAATGGGTTTTAATTGTCGGGTAACGGAAAATAATCGAATTTAAATAATCTAGCACTAGCAGCGCTGACAGTTGCGATTGCATCATTGTATAGCCTATGCTGCCTTCCAGTAAAAAAAAAAGTTTAATCAAGCAAGCTGCTTTTGTGTATTTTCTACTTGGCTGTGTATGCTGTACATGCTTTGAAGTCCGATAATACACACTGACAAAATAATAATAATAATTATGAATTATTAAAATGATGACGTCATGAACGGAGCCTCCCGATCCTTAAGGCCGCCCCTGTTCCTTGGACATCTTTCCTCCCGTAAGATTTGCTCTCTGTTGCCTCAGTGTCCAGTTTGATTTTGTTTTACGTTAATTAATTTGAGGAGCCCTCTATTCCCAGAAGTGCTATTCAGGTGCTCTGTATTGACTATAGAGGCCCCTCAACATTCAATTCCAAATTGGGGTTGATTTGATGTTGTTGATGTTGTTTCTATATAGGCCGGCTGACACACTTGTCTGTGTATCTGGAGATAATCTCACAAACCATTCTGCACCCCAAACTTTGTATGCACAGTGCTAGTATGGCGATAAAGTGTTTTATACTGTTATACTTACGTTTATGTTTATGATGGAAGTAATTGGACCATTCCCATGTGGATCCTGTGATCCTGCATGATTGGATTTGTACAGTATGTGTTTCAATGGCCTAAACAATTGGTAGTCTATGTAGTACATGTACCATAGCCTACCAAACAACCAAACATGCCGGCAGTGGGCACGATAGGGATGGGAATATCAACTACTTTTGCAACCAGTTACTGACATATTTATCCGGTTACTGTAATGAAAGGATAAAATACGGTTATGATGACCCACATATCCAAAGCCAAAATGAAAATGTATCCGTTTCTGTTCTCTGCATCTTCCTGTCACATCAGCCATCTACATGTCCTCTCTCATCTCTTGGGCCTTCCTCTTCTCCTCTTGCCTGTCAGCTCCATCTTCAGCATACTTCAACCAATATCCCTTCTCATCCCTTCTCCACACCATCTCAACCTTGTCTGTACAAAGGTGTACAGCATACCGTCTCTCACGCTTGCTATGCTCCTGTCACAAATCACTCCTGACAGGCTGACGCGATAACACCAGGCTGACACCTTCGTCCATCAGTTCCACCCTGCTTGCAGTGCACTCCCCGTTACTTTGGATAGTTGACGTCACTATGGAGCGGACAGCTGCATGCTGCGCTGCAGAAGAAAGTCCGGTCTGGGTGAAATTCACATCTGATAATTAATCTAACGGCACGGCCCTGCCCTGGGCCCGTTGGTCAAGGTCAGAGTCGGCCCGGCCCGTTTTGGCGGGCTGGGACCCGTCAGGTACCGACATGCTTGCAGGGTTTCACACGCATACCGTATATATTCTGTCAGTCATTACTCGCCAGGAGTGACACGAATAAACTACACAAAAATGCGATATTATCGATATAAAAAACAACATTGTTTCAACAACATTGTTTCAAAAAATCATTATGTCGCTTCATCGCCTCATTAAAATCACGCTCAATATGTGTACTGTGCATGTACTCAACACAAACTGCAGTTATAAATTAATGCTATAGCATGAAATTAACGTTTCGGGTTACGTACAGACCTTTTATTCTTTCATATCTGTAGTCATAAGTCATAATCATCATGGCTCATAAAATGTGGTATCGCCTATATACCGTGGCTGGGCATCAGGGGGAGAAATGTTGATATTAACTATAAATTAAATCAACTTTACACACCTTCTTGTCCCTTGCATGAACATGAACATTGCTTGCCTGCTTGATTTGATTTATTTCAAAAGCATTAAAACCACACAAATAAAGTCCAGGGACTTATTTCCATTGAGGTCCTCTCTCATTTAACTGATTAATAACTTAACACCCATGTTCAGTGAGGGGCGCTCTTATCATCGTACATCATCATTGCCGACTTTTTAATGACAGTTGAGAGTTGAAAGACTCCTATACAACATATCGATGTTTGTGTTATGCAATGTTCGTGTTTTCACTATGATGACGTAAAATTGTCAATGGGAATTTAATGTTTAGCTATTATGTTTAACTATTTCCGCCCTGGTAACGTCTGTCCCGACACCTTGGTGTTGTCCTGGACAGTCAGCTCTCGTTCAAAACACACATCACAGCTGTCACTCTATCCTGTAGATTTACACTATACAACATACGACGAATTAGACCATTCCTCACCCAGGAGTCTTACTGTATGTATCTTACATAGCATTTGTATGTAGACTTAGAGAGCAGTTTATGTAGACAAACATTTGGAAACGCAATGTCGATGCCTGTTTCATTTTTTTATTTTTCTGTTTTTTTATTTTTTGTACGTCTGTGGTGTTATATGTATTGTAAGTTAGTTTTTTCTGTCTTGTCTTGAAAACCAATAAAATTTTAAAAACAAACAAGTGCTCCCTTATCTATCCTAAACTAATAACCCTCTAGGCCGGGAAACCTTTTCTAATAGACATGGCTTTATCTGCTGTTTAAAAGACCTCAGATTGGTTGTCAGTTTGACACTGGTTTAGTCGTTCGACTCGTTGGGGAGAGAGTATGTTTTGCACTCCGTCCGACCGTCCGTCCATCCGTGTGTGTGTGTGTGTGTGCATCAGGGGGGCAGTCAGACAGATATTTTGTGAAGCCACTAAGGAAATGAAAGTTCATATCATGGCCTGTTGTGGCGCTGTCATTGGGCTCAAAAAAACCCATAGACCCATAGAAGTCCATGTATTTGGGCCCAACTTCACCTAGACTGTATTACCTTAATAAACATGGTCATGAATACTTTTTGCTTCCAGTCACTAGTTTAAAGTCTCATTTCTAATGTCATAATATTCTTTTTGGAAAATTATGGTCCCATTTATAAAAAAAAATACCATAAAGTCGCGCATGTTCTGAGGGGCGTGGCCACCGTTACAGTCTATGAACGGGATCCCCCACCCACTCGAGTCAAAATAAAAACCAACAAAGAAGAAGGGGGGAAGTCCCGCCTCGTTGTCTGGGCCAGCCAATGGGCCAGCTGGGCCCAAACGGATCTAGAAAGATGGCGACTTCCATTGCAAGGACTGACAGGCTTCATTTTACGTTCATGTTAGACCCGCGGAACGCTTTGTCCATATTTTTTACAGTCTATGGTGTGCATGCATGTGTCCCCGTCTGTGGACAGCTAATCTCTGGGGCGCTGTACACACATATCAGACGAACGTGCTCTGTGCCGTCTGTGTTTCATGGCCGCCTCAATGCTTTTCCAATGGAAGTCAAACACAAGTGTGCCCCCCCCCCATCAAACACAAGTGTTTGGTCAAACCACATGAGTGACGTGACTTCCATTGGAAAAGCATTGAGCACAGAGCATGTTCGTCTGATTTGAGTATATACTGTATAGGGCCTGGCACCGTTGCCTTTGATCACAGCCACACTCTGCAAACACACTCTCAGAGCTGAACCTCTGCCCCAAATGTTTTACATTGGCCTGTTATAGCGCCACCAGGAGGCCGCTTTTTTCAAAAGACATGTTTTGACAGTACACCTACACAGATTTTGTCAAAACTTCACGCAAATTGGTACACAGTCTCTCTATAGTCATTACACAAAACAGGTCTTTCAGATTTTTCAAACTCCATCCTGATTGGCTTCCAAAGTTCGCAGGACTGCTTCATTTTCAACAAAATGTCACAAATCATGAACACATGCACATTCCCACATTCCCACTAGGCCAAGGAAGAAATTGAAAATGTTCAACTCAGCCTCATGGCGCTATAACCATTCGTGTTTTTACCTGCACCGATCTGCGTAAAACCTTGTATGCACACTCCCTACAGATCAAGGACAAACCTTTACCTGGAATTTTTCACATTTGCTCTTTATAGCGCCACCAGAAGGCCGACATATGTAAAACACTTATTTTATATTAATCCTTCAGCTTTTATCCAAATTTCACACAAATCGATCTCTATAGTCATGTGATCACGACGGGTTTGTTTCATTTCTCATATTCCATTCCTGATTGGCTAAGATTGGCTTCCAAAGTTTTCAGGAGTGGCCCGTTTTGTACAAAATGCCGCAAATCATCAACACAGTGTCCGATTGCGGTGAAACTGTGCACGCATATTCGCACTTGGCTGAGGAAGAATTGCCACTTGACCTTTTTCAAATCAGACTGATTGTGGCGCTATAATAGGCCCAGTCACATCTTTACATATAACTGCACTGATCTGCGTAAAGCTTTGTTGGCACACTCCCTACAGCCCAAGGAAAAACATCTGCCCTGCATTTTTCAATTCTGCCTTTTCGAGCACCACCAGGCATACTTCACATTTTATCCAAATATAAATCCTGGTGGAGACCTGTGCCCCGAGGGGCACTTCTTCCACTCTGTGGCTCCTACTGTAAGTAAATTATCTTTAGCCCACTTTACTTTTAAAAGCAGGATGGCTCACATTTGCTACACTGGCTCTGCTCTGGTGAAAAGGTTGTGTACCTCGTATACCTGAGTGAAACATGTATTTAAAAATCACACCTGTGTGAAGTGAGGGGTGCTCTTATCATCATACGCCATCATACATCGTCTCAATCCGCCCAATCACAATTTCACATCTCCCATAATCTCATTCCGGCCAAACAGAATTTGCATCCTCACCTTCATCTTCAATGTTTGTGTTTACGCAATGTTTGTGTTTACACAAACACTCAAAGCCGGCCATTCATTGTCAACGGCATTCCATGTTTGTGTTAGGACAATGTTTGTGTTTACACAAACCTTTAGAGCTGGACATAGGAGGGGCTAGTGCCCCTCAAAAATATGGGGACCTCGCACAGCATATGATTTTATGAACCATGGTTAATCTGGCCACGGTAACCCTGTTACAAAGCCAGTTGAGCGAAGCCAGTTGAGCTATCCGAACTGGTTCTATTATGGGTTCTGGGCCCCATCCCTAATATGATCCTGCTCAGTCTGTTCTGAGCTGACTGTAGCTTAATTTAATTCTGACTGTAGCTTAATTAGCTTGGTTTCATCTGCGTGGACGCATGGGTACTTTGGGTATTTTAAGTGATTACATGTCCATAACATGTTCTGCATTCCCGTACTGGCACTGTATTTGTACACTCGCAAAATGTACAGTCAACTTTATCGTCCTCCTTCTTGCTGTAATGATCCCAAACCGAGCTATGCTTCATGCTTCTCATTTTAGTATGGCAAACATACATAATTACATCTTTCTGTTTAAAATGTCTTTACTGTGAAGAAGAATTATGCAAATGAACCACAAAGCATAACATTGTTGTTGTCCGGAAGAAACCACCATTAAACTCAATTTTTGAGGTATTTTTCATTACCTGAATAATGAACATTTTGCAGTTGGTTTCTTCCAGACAGCAGAGATATCCAGGTAATATTCAGATATGTTTTTATTTTGTGACTAGTTCACATGAGATTGTGTGCACAGACTTAGTCTATATTTAGGCCAGGTGCTGGACAAGAATATCTAGGAAAAGGTAAAAAGAAAAACATCTGCACACTGGTTTAGAGCTCCCACATTATTCTACCATATACAGTTGGACTTCATCCGGCAAAATCAGGCAAATGCCTGATGAAAACATATAAGGTTGAAACGTTGTGCCATTTAAGAAAATCTATTTTGGGAGCTATAGTCTAAAGCAGTGCAGATGTGTTTACCTTCTTCCACTTTTTACTGTGACTAACCTACTGACTGCATGGCTAACTGTTGACATGCCAAGAAGACACCTGCTAGCTTTGCTTAGGAACAGCAGGGCGTGCGGGCGCTTTAATTAAGCTATACAGTCAGGTTCAGGAGGTCACCACAGTGCTGACCTGCACATAAGATAGTACACGCACGCACGCACGCACGCACGCACGCACGCACGCACGCACGCACGCACGCACGCACGCACTCACTCACTCACTCACTCACTCACACCATACAAGAACACAATTTGATCCTTGTAATGGTCACATGCAAAACAGGATAATGTACACTATATGACAAATTGCAATTTACTCAACCATGAGTGACCACATTAGTCCTTGTCAGTTGCGAGGAGGACCGGAGTTTGAATCCGACTCCTATCATGTCTTGCATGTCTCCCCTCCATCTGCCCTCCCTCATATGCGGTATACCTGCCCAGGTTTGGTTGGATACAATGGCAAAAATCTATGTGGTTTTGCAGCATAGCCTTATTTATTCACAAAGACAAGACAAGCATTAATAGACTTACAGTAGTCACAGACAGACAGACAGACAGACAGACAGACAGACAGACAGACCCTAGTCCCGGGGGGTGCATGGGGACAAAATTATTAGATAGATATATCTGTTAAAGCTGCTTAATATGGATCATCCCCCCCCCCCCCCCCCCTCTGATCACTATACACACATCTGGCCAGAGAGACCATCCAAACCATGCAAGAGAGATGTACCCCTACTACCCCCCCCCCCCCCCCACACACACACACACACACACACGCCTCTCTCCATGATGGAGGTGATAGGCTAGCCTACTATAAATTGGGGATACGGTGTCAAAAGTGGATTGTTAAACACATTTCACGATTATTATGATGATGATGATGATGATGATTAAGAAGATGATGATGATATAGTGGTGGTGATGTGTCTCTCAGTTATACGTCCGCTAAACCCAGATTGAATATGTTTTGACATAAAACAAATCACTATCCACTCAGACATTAATTAGGAATAGGATAAGAAAAATTAGGGAGCAAGAGCGGGTTAGACGGGGAGAGAAACAATCGTCTTACTTTTGCAGGTCTCTTCATACATCTCTCTTTGAGGTGTTTTATGATTTTCAGCTCGAAGCATGAAGAGACATTTTTAAATCCACACTTTTCTCTTTCTCTTCGGTTTTATTCCAGACAGAAACATCTGGACAGCTGACCTCCCGACATCCTTCAACACAGAAAAATATCCAAACTTATTCTTGCCATTCCGGTCCGCCCGCTGTATCAATCCGAGAGAGACAATTATATTCCATAGGAATAATCACACCAATTACAAATTAACCCCGTTTTTTGAGTTTTTCCAGGTGGCTGGTTCTTCAATCAATTGCTTTATTTGCAATAAATAAAAATGGCTGTTTCCTCGTTAATCTGTCGGGTGAGCAACTCTCTCACTCACTTTCGCTCTCCCTCTCTTTCATTCTCTCTGTTTTAGCCATCAATTGGGGATTAGAGAGAGAGAGAGAGAGAGAGAGAGAGAGAGAGAGAGAGAGAGAGAGAGAGATAGAGAGAGAGGGGGGGGGGGTTTAAAGGGGATGGCAGCCTAGAACCGTGTTAAAGGCAGGGATGTTGCTGTTTCATGTCGGCACTCGGCAGCTATATCCTTTTTCTTTTCTTTTCTTTTCTTTTCTTTTCTTTTCTTTTCTTTTCTTTTCTTTTCTTTTCTTTTCTTTTCTTTTCTTTTCTTTTCTTTTCTTTTCTTCTTTCTCTCTCTCTCTCTCTCTATCTCCCAGTGCATGACAATATTGACATGATTACATTACAATATTTATCTGAAGTGTTGTGTATTAAGCTAATAACCTATTGATGATTATATGGTGTTTATCCCCAAAATGCCATTTGTAAAAAAGAATCTATATAAATATCAAATGATAATATAGGCCATAAACTAAATTAATATAATGATGTAGCACTATAGTGGCCCAGAGCCTCTGCCTGTTGAGTAAAAGCCTAATATCTCCCCGACCAAGTTGTCGGGATTGAGGGAACTATATCCAGAATGTTCGCTGAAGTTCAAAATAAAGATATTTATTTACTGTCCAAAATCCTATACTTACTGTATAACAAATAGGCTAAATACATGAATAAACACTATAGAGATGCAAAAGCCCTTGTCTGCACAGCCAGAAAACTGTTAGACTTCTCCTTTGGCCCTTGGCCTTAATTGACAGTGACATCATCAAATTGGCTGATAAGAAACATGCTCAATTGGCTCTTACACTGGCCATTCATTGTCAATGGCATTCAATGTTTGTGTGAGGACAATGTTTGTGTTTACACAAACCATCTCATATACATCATCTCATTCTGGCCAATCACAATTTGTGTCCTCGCTTTTGTCTTCGATGTTTGTGTCACTTTTGTCTTCAATGTTTGTGTTTACACAATCACTCAAAGCTGGGCATAGGAGGGGCTAGCACGTACCCTCAAACACTATTGGGTTGAGATGTAGTACAGGTGAAAACTCTTTACATCGATTCAGGAATAATGTCACATGCGAATGGCCAATAAGATGCATGTCTAAGATAGAAGTCCCTCTCTCCACATGCAGCCTCAATAACTACTGTCAAGATGTCTGAGAAGTGGTATTTGACGTCACAACCAACAGGTAGTAGTGGACAGGCTGGTTGCAGAGAGAGAGAGAGAGAGAGAGAGAGAGAGTGAGGTCTCTCATCAGCATCAGTAGGGCAGCAGGGCTTTTCATTGTGTGTGTGTGTGTGTGTGTGTGTGTGTGTGTGTGTGTGTGTGTGTGTGTGTGTGTGTGTGTGTGTGTGTGTGTGTGTGTGTGTGTGTGTGTGTGTGTGTGTGTGTGTGTGTGTGTGTGACATCCACTAAGCTGCTATAATAAGTCCCCCATAATCCGTACAGAAACAGGGATTTACCTCTCTCTCTCTCTCTCTCTCTCTCTCTCTCTCTGTGTGTGCCCTTCGTGCTCTGCCCCTCTTCTTCTCTCTATTCACCCCCCCCCCCCCCCCCCCGCCGCCCCATACATCTCTCTGTCTCTCTTTGTGTGTGTGTGAGAGAGAGAGAGAGAGAGAGATGTCCGTATGTTGTGCGTGGATGCGTGTGCGTGTGTGTGCACTCACTATTCTATCCTATTCTTTTTGATCAAAGCCTATCTGTCTCTGTATGATTCTTACTTGGAATCACTTTCTCAAAGTAAAATGCATAACACGCATTCAAATTATACATTGAGTTTTCTTGAAGAGAATAAAAAATCACACTCATGTGAAGTGAGCGGCGCTCTTATCATCATCATCATGCATCATCATACTCATACATCATCGTGCTCAGCCAATCAAAGTGGTCGATTCCGTGCTCATACAGACAGACACACATATACAGACAAAGATGTGCAACGGCAGAATGTGTATGGAAATAGATTGCTTTTCTCTTTAGTCAAATTAATTAAGAAGCAATATTCCTTTTGTTGTTCCACGTTTGCATTCAAACAACAACAACAATGACTGAATGGGTCACACTCATACAAGTTGAACTGTGTCCATCAGTTACAGCACGGTGTATGGCAGCCTTAGCAGGTGCATGGTGTGATGCTGATGCAGCAGCAGTGTGCTGCTCTCTGCTGGTGGAGACTGGTACCACACCTTCTGCTATCCAAATCTCTATCTCTCTCTCTCTCACACACACACACACACACACACACACACACACACACATGCACACACACAAGCACCACAGGCACCACAGGCAGGCAGACAATGTTATTAAGTGATCATTAAGGATCATATGTCAGCAAAGACATACACTAATGGATTGTGTCTGTGTGTGTGTGTGTGTGTGTGTGTGTGTGTGTGTGTGTGTGTGTGTGTGTGTGTGTGTGTGTGTGTGTGTGTGTGTGTGTGTGTGTGCGCGCGTGTGCGTGTCTGCGTGTGTGTGTGTGTGTGTGTGTGTGTGTGTATGTGTGTGTGTGTGTGTGTGTGCGATCCATCAGGTAATTCCATACCACTGCTGAGCTATTGATTAAGGATTCCCACTCACGAGTCACGACACTCTATCACACACACACGCACACGCACACGCACACGCACACGCACACGCACAACGTGAAGCTAGCCTATTAAACTGTAATGCAATCAGTCATCACCCCATCACCCTCTTCTGAGGTTAGACTCTCCTCTCTCCACTTTCATATTTCATTCCCCTGCCGTACAACACACACACACACACACACACACACACACACACACACACACACACACACACACACACACACACACACACACACACACACACACACACAGACCAATAAGTATGTCTGGACTCAAGTAGGATTAGCTTCTAATCAATGTATGGAGACAAGGTGCCCGATGCAGCTCCAGTCTCAATGACTCATACGTCGTGGAGATGAACACTGGGTCCTGCAGCACCTCAAGACCACTGGCTGGTGGCCTAGATTACGACCTGACCAGCAGACCACAGTATACGTCAGACTGCAGGGCAGCCTATATGTCAGATGTGCTGCTGAGCAACACCACATGAGTACTGTGCTCCGCAAGGAGCCACACACCTATTTCTGGTTACATGTCAGTTATACAGAAGATGTCATATATGGCTCCTCCATTGTTAACTGCATGCATCATAGATGATTACAGAGCCCTGGTGGATGACTTCCAAGGGTGGAGCATGCGGCAACAAGCTCCTCCAGATCAATATTGTAAAGACTAAGGGGCTGGTGATGATGCACTGTAGCTGGTGATGGACTATACCTACTGTCCCCCAACTCCCATCGCCATTCACGTGGAGGAGCATATGGTGTACATTAGTTTACGGGGTGTACACACACGAACAGTAATAACACTATAGACTGGAATGACAACTCTTTTTATATGCTTTATTTTTCTTTTCATGTGGGCCCACTCTGTGGCCTTCTAATCTACAGGAAGAAAGCTGTTCCTGGGGACGTTCATGCATCCTTTAACCCATTTTGGACTGAGGTCGATAAAAAGAAGTCTTCTAAATAATTTTTCTGAAAAACCCATGTTTCTGTCAAGGACCCCCAGATTCGTCTCCATTGGGCCACGGACCCCCATCTCAAAATATGTAGTTCTAGGGACCCCCCAGAAGCCAACATTTTAGTTAAAAATGTTTGCTCTGAAATATATATTCAAAGATTTGCGGCACATTTTCACGACTTTTCAAAAATAGCAGACCTATACAAGCTCATAGCGCACCACTCGCTGGCGCGCTATGAGATCAACATAATGGAATTAATTATGTACTGGCTGTATATGGAGCATGTCTTGACTGTGCAGGGTTTGATGAGGTCAGATCAATTATATGGAATGTCAGAACAGGTTGGCTCCATATATGGAGATCTAAGGGTCTGAGGTCAGATGTAGAGTTGCTGGCCGGCTCCATATATGCAGATCTAGGTGATGATCCAGTCTTCTCCATGTATGGCTATCCAGGGTTTGATGAGGTCAGTGTTGTGATCTTCATATATGGAGACAGCCATACATGGAGCGTGTCACGAGGCATGACGGACTGACGACCATAAATGGTGTCGTGACGTGTATGGTTTTCATAGTAATCTGCTACCTTCGGTCGCAGATTACTATGAAAACCTGACACTGAACAAGCTGGTGAGGAGGAAGGCTTACTTCAGAGTTGGAGTTAAAGTGGATAATCTGGGGGTGGTTATAACTTGCGGGGGGGAAGGATGAGGAGGAAACTGCATGCTATATCCTTCTGAAGTCCTCTCATCCCTCTGATGAGCTACCGGGGATGAGGTGCACGTTCAGCCACAGAGGAGTTATCCCCACAATATTGGACAGTTTTTGTACCAGTGGCCATCAGGCACCACAACCATGCCTGACGCCCTGGGATCCATTGGGGATTACTAACTCCTCTTTGACTCTGGTTCTCTTGCGCATGCACTATACTGGGGTACATAACCGTAACGGATGACTGTTAAAGGGACACTTCACCCTTTTTGCAACAAAAAAAAACATGTTAATTATGTTTAGAAGATTTAAAACACTTTCGTGCACGGGTCTGTGTAATATGTGGTTTTAGATATTTTAGATTTTAGCAGTGTCCATGATGTCACAGACACTGCTCTCACTTCCTTCCTGAACTACATGTTGTCTCAGTAAGACAGCCCTCACAGCACCAAAGCATTATGGGAGTTGTAGTCCAGGAAGGACAAACACATTAAATGCTATTGACAATTGATGTACGATGACAAGAGCGCCCCTCACTTCACACGGGTCGGTGTGATTTTTAAATCATCAACTTGTATAGGAGGAGGGAGGCCCCAGCACGCACACGTCTATACTACCTTTGTCACCAAGGCACCTGCTTAAAACAGAACCGGGTGTGTGGAAGTCTTCTCTTCATAAATCATCAACTTAAAGGCAAGAGTGAAGAAATAGGTCTATACAGAGGCTGCCTGTCTTAGCCGTGTGCCTGTTGTATACAATACAATACGCGAATACAAGCGGACAAAATGAGTTTTCTTCGACGGGTGGCTGGCATCTCCCTTAGAGATAGGGTGAGAAGTTCAGTCACACGAGAGAGAGAGACTTGGAGAACCGCTGCTCCTTTGCCTGGAAAGGAGTCAGCTGAGATGGTTCGGGCATCTGGTTAGGATGCCTCTCGGGCGCCTCCCTAGGGAGGTCCTCGACGCACGTCCCACTGGGAGGAGACCCCGGGGAAGACCAAGGCGCAGTTAGAGGAAATACATCGACTCAATTCTTTGAACGCCTTGGAATCCCCCAGGAGGAAGCAGGGGGGCAGTCAGACAGATTTTTTGTGAAGCCACTAAGGAAATGAAAGTACTGTCATTGGGCTCAAAAAAACCCATAGCCCCATAGAAGTCCATGTATTTGGGCCCAACTTCACCTAGACTGTATTACCTTAATAAACATGGTCATGAATACTTTTTGCTTCCAGTCACTAGTTTAAAGTCTCATTTCTAATGTCATAATATTCTTTTTGGAAAATTATGACCCCATTTATAAAAAAAATGACCATAAAGTTGTGCATGTTCTGAGGGGCGTGGCTACCGTTACAGTCTATGTACGGGATCCCCCACCCACTCGAGTCAAAATAAAAACCAACGAAGAAGAAGGGGGGAAGTCCCGCCTTGTTGTCTGGGCCAGCCAATGGGCCAGCTGGGCCCAAACGGATCTAGAAAGATGGCGACTTCCATTGCAAGGACTGACAGGCTTCATTTTACGTTCATGTTAGACCCGGGGAACGCTTTGTCCATATTTTTTACAGTCTATGGGAGGAAGTCACTAATGTTGCTCTGGAGATGGAAGTCTGGAGCACTCTGGTGGAGCTGTTGCCCCCACGACCCAACTACGGATAAGCGGTTGAAGATGGATGGATGGATGGATGGGCCTGTAGAAGTAGAAAGCTGCTTCACCATGTTTTCATATGCCATTGTAGGCACTTTGAGCTGGTCAGCACTATAGAAGACCTGAGGGGGGGCATTTATAGTACAATCATTTTAAAACCAATCCTATATAGTAAGCTAAAACTGGAGTAATTAATTCTCTCATCTTGTTTTAGCCACATTTCCAACAATAATTTAATAATAATAATAATAATAATTAATAAATCATAATTTCCTCAGCCCTTTCATGTTGACATGCAGTACACTAGAGAATGGCAGATGACGTGTATAGGCAACTAGGCATATTTGATGCGACTCATGCGAGCTATTCTGAATGCCACGAAGTCCATTAAAGCAGATAGTGACGTGCGTGCAACCCCCCAGGCAGGCACTGCACACTGCATGAACACACCTCTCTATCTCTGTCTCCATCCCTCATACACACACGCGCGCGCGCGCGCTCGCAACGCACACGTACGCACATGCGCGCGGCTCTCCATGCTCTGTGCTGTGTGTGTGTCACGTTGGGTTCATGGGTTGGCTACAGCAGAACTACTACGGCGGCCAGCCGACTACACTGCGTCTACGAGCTGCGCAGCTGCGCAGTGCACAATCACACCAAACGGCTGATAGTGATACCGCGATTCGTACCTTTTGCTTTGCATTACCCTTACCTGCAGTCTCTCTCTCTCTCTCTCTCTCTCTCTCTCTCTCTCTCTCTTTCTCCCGGTTTCTCCCCTCCCTCTGTCACACGCGCGCGCGCGCGCGCACACACACACACACACACACACACACACACACACACACACACACACCACCAGCACCAAGGGAGCGATCAATACACTAAAAGCCCAGGGAGAATTTAAAGCTAGAACCCGGAGGAGAGAAACCACACGTCGAGGGGGAGGAGACGGCAGGGGGAAATTATGATGACGGTACGTACAGTGTAGTGTTTATTTCTATTTCTTTGTGTGTTTTACGGTATATATTTTTGGACGGTGTGTGTGTTTGTTGTGTGTGTTGGTTTGACCGACAGACCTACAATCCGCCTTCATAGGTGAAGGTAGAAAATAAAAAGCCCATCGTCAGCTGGTTTTGAATCTGAGAATGAAGCAGCTATGCTCTTCATTAGAGGGTCTGCTACTATACTGGACGGTCACGCTGTCATGATTAGCTTTGTCCGCCTTATTGTGGTGGTGGTTGTAATAGTTGCTGCTTAATGTTATGGATATATAGGATGTTTGCCTCTCTCGAACACTGTGCGTTTCCTCCAACGATATTTCTGTTGTTTTCATCAGCTTTCCGCCGCCACTAATAGCTGTTGTTGATGTGATGAGATGAGCAGCGCAGTATAACACCTCTTAATAGATGAAATTAAAAGCGGCTCTAAAACCACAGGAGAGAAACGCGCACGCACACACACACACACACACACACACACACACACACACACACACACACACACACACACACACACACACACACACACTCACTAACAACCGTGTGGGGAGCTGGTTCGGGCTGGGGTCACACATCTGGTGTGGATCACTGAATCAGGTAAGGTTATTAGGCTAAATGTGTCTGAAACGTGGGAGCTGAATGAGTAATTAGTGATAAAGAAGGGAATTTAAAGAGAACGGGTAGTGTTGGGATGGAGAGGTATGTTACTGTAATGCAGAGACCAACAGTATTAAACAGCTAACAGGTCTATTTGGCTCCAACCATATTTCGACAACAGCACAGATGCAGGTGTCTCCCTTCCTATCTCTCTCTTTCTGTTTGTGGCTAGGCGTGAGTGAGTGTGTGTGTGTGTGTGTGTGTGTGTGTGTGTGTGTGTGTGTGTGTGTGTGTGTGTGTGTGCTGTCTGCTGGTTAATATTTAACATGGTAGAAGTTGTTGAGTCCAACTTTCACACACATGTAGCTCTCTTTACTTAATGACTCTCCACACGAACACCAATGCAACACATGTAGGGAAAATAGTGTCATAGAGAATAGAGTTGACCAAAGTGGCTTATCACACAAGAATGCAATGGAACAGTACAATATTTATCATGAAAGTGAAATAGAATAGACAAATGAGATATAAATTAGACTAAATAGTATTAGTTTCATGGTTGGATACCTTCTTGACCTGCTGTAGGCCTATATATATTTCTGTAGCTAATTAAGCTAATCATTATGGTAATGTTAATTTATGGCAGGTTATTGAAAACTAATGATAGCAATAATGAATCAATATAAATATATATCATACTATAATTCACTCAACGTCTGAATGTCTGTCTGAAACACTGTCCTAGCTCCATACCTGCACCAATCGCTCCGACTTTTCCCACAGGCATTGACCATAATATTACGGAGGTCTTAACGAAGCCCTGTTTTCACTTTATAACAAATTATGGAATAATAATGAATTTATTAGTGCATTAAAATTACCCCTCCAATTACATGGGAAAAGGCTAAAACTCACATCAACTATTTTGTCTCTCAGAAACCATCAGAGCTACAGTTACAACACGCACCGTAATCTATTTTTTATGTTTTGTGCTGATTTGGAACCCAATCTATGTAGCCTGCATGGCTAATAAGCCAGACGTGAATCAGCCATTGGCAAAAATATGAGTCTTGCTTATTGGCCAGGCTACAGTCTATGGGCTGATATAACGTGAAGATCGGCCGATCCAGTAGATCATTATCACTGGTCTCTACGGGAACGAGACACCAGTAGCAAATTATAATGCACCTGAGTGTGTGTGTGTGTGTGTGTGTGTGTGTGTGTGTGTGTGTGTGTGTGTGCGCGCAAACTGCATGGTACGTGCATGTGTGCGTGCATGCATGCATGCGTGAATTTAGTCTGACAGCTTTGGATCAGACACCAATACTATGAGGAGGTCACCTCAGGACAGCAGCACAGTGAGAGGATAGAATGAAAGAATGTCCTTGAGAGAGACACACAACTAATTGCAATTACAGATCTTATTGTGGTTTTGGCATTGGACAAACATTTTTTTTTCCTTCCCTTTTTTTATAGACAAACATGTTTTTGTAAACAAAAACATCTAATCAAAATGAATCATGTACAATCGCTAAAATAGGCTATAATAGGTAATACATGTATACTTCAAATAGCTGAAATAGCTGATCAACAAGCTGTGAGCAATTATGTAATCATTGTGACGATGGTGCCTTGCATGGTTTGGTTGTGTGAATGGATGTTTGCGAATGGGTGAATGTGGGTGTATGACGTGTGCATTAGACAAGGTGCACATGTGGTGGAGTGTTTGTTTTGTGGTGTATTTGGAGAGGAGAGGAGAAGATGCTGTTAGCCTCCAGGGACAGATTAGACAGCAGTGCAGTTGCTGTCGAGTGATGCTAAACCAACAGTTGAAAACAACAGCATGTTCAACAACAAACATCTTTACACTACTGTTAGCACTACTGTGTTAGCAGCATCGTTGATAACAGTCCAAGGCCCTGGAAATGTCACTCTGTATATAAGTGACCCTGTAGACAGACACAGTAAAAACTAGGTCACATACACATATAGTCGTGCATTCAGTGTGTGTGTGTGTGTGGGCCATGAAATGCCACTATAGAGAGGGAGAGAGAGAGACAAACAGGCCAAGAAGAGCGAGAGACGCACGCATGCACACACACATGCACGCACCAATGCGCGCCATATTTGAGATTTTGAGGCCAGTCCAATGCAACGCCATGCAACTTGCAACTACTTGCAATCCCCAATGGCAGTTGTAAGGAGTTGCATTGGTGCTGTCTGGCCTTAAACCACTTTATTTTGGGCACACATCCGCCTGGGTGACGGCAGACTGCCGGGCAAGCACTGGCACATTGGCATGGGGCGTCAGATCAACATATGGAATGCATTCTGTACTGGCCATATATGGAGCGTGTCTTGAGTTTACAGGGTTTGATGAGGTCAGAGCAACATATGGAATGTCAGAACAGGGTCAGCTCCATATATGGAGATTTAAGGGTGGCAGTGGGGGTCTTGAGTGTACGTAAGCTAACAGTGGAATCTACAAAAAAATGTAACTACTGTATGCGTATACCCTATAGATTGCTATGTCGACATAAAATGCTATCTAATGCAAAGTTGAGCCTTTGCATACACCTGTAAGGTGGTCGAGGCTAGGGCAAGTGTTACAGTCTAAGATGGAGTCTGAAGAGGTGGGTTTTCAGACTACGGCGGAAGATTGGGACTTTTTTTATTTTTATGTTTATTTTTGCGGCTTTCGCCTCTATTTTATATTTCTTTATGGAGGGACAGACAGACAGGAAATGGGGAGAGAGATGGGGGGAAGACATGCAGTAAAGGCCGTCGGGATCGGGAGTTCGAACCTGCGGGACACTGCCAGACTGGATTACCAGCCAAGGTGCCTGGACCACTGAGCCATGGCCCAGGCCTGCACTGCAGTTCTGATTGCAATGGGAAGTGCATTCCATAGTTTGGGGGCCAGAAATCAGAAACGTTTGGGACGTGTGGAGCGTTCTCCCAGCGTTTTTAGTGAATGTTCTTCCAGCTTCCAGCGAGCGGGAGGGTTTGTAGGGTCCGATTGGACTTTGAAGATATTGGGGTGCTATACCTTTTGTTGCTTTGAAGGCCAGCATCAGAGTTTTTTATCAAATGTTTTTTATTAAGACAATAAAATCACAATAAGACACGTTATCATAAATGACTCAGCATCAGAGTTTTGTTCTCTGTGCGGGCAGCAACCGGGAGCTAATGGAGGGAGCAGAGAAGGGGGCAGACATGTGAGAATTTTGGCTGGTTGAAGACCAAGCGAGCTGCAGCATTCTGGATCTACATAACAATTTAACTTAAAGGCCAAATAGAGATCCTCAAACCAATTCATTGAATCTGAGACTCAACAGAGAGGGAAGTTCCAGACCCACAGCAATGCACCCAGCGTGCCGGCCCGATTCCGGCGAGCCGCCCCGCGTCCGAAACGGTTGAGAAATGACAGAGTTACCGTGTGGGGGTCCCTGGGTAAAATGAAGTAAAGCATACTAAGGACGTGCTAGTTCTATTATTAACAACATTAAATATATTTCAATTCAATTATTAACATTATTCTTGTACTTGGACAAAAGACTCAGAAATGATTGGAATTCAGAAGTGTAAATATGACAATGAACGCAGGGAAATAACTCACAATGACATCACAATGAACTGCACTTTGACCGCTCTTATCACAGGGAGGGAGAGCCTCTTGATCTTTATCTCTTATCACAGGGAGGGAGAGCCTCTTGATCTTTAGTGTTGATGATCAACCACAATATGAAGGATTTAGTATTATTTATGTTCTTTCTGTCATGGTGATGAATCTAACCGAAACTGTGAGAGAGAGAGTATAGTAGAGAGAGCCAGAGAGAGAGAGAGAGAGAGATAGAGAGAGATGAAGGGTAGAGAGAGTCGAGAGAGCAGGTGTCACAGAGGAAAAAAACTAAGCTATGATGACTAAAACTTGTTGTGACATCATCTATTTTAAGTGTAAATCAAGGCATTATGAGGACAACATGGCCTGCCTACATACATTTAGAGAGAGAGAGAGAGAGAGCTGTGTAAGCGTGCAGACGTGTGAGATCAGACAATAACGCATATACTCCATTTCATTCATTCAACTTCATCAGTTATTATAAAGATTCATACTGAGTACAGTAATTAACAGAGAGACACTACTATACTACATACACTACATAAAGTGGCCAGCTTGTGTTTTAAAGTGTCTGCCCTGATACTGGGAAGCATGGTGTTCAATCCCTGGCTGAGTCATACTATCTCAAAGACTATAACAAGGCTGAGATGAAATCTTCTGAAATGTTGCTGTTGTGGCTCATTATTTGCATTTGCTAATTACTGTAGATATCTTATCTGATGTTTTCCTCCCAAAATCATAAATCTTAAAAAAAAAAAGAGAAAGGCCTATAGATTGCATCGATTCGTTTGATAAACATGATCAGACCTTACAGAGCTTAACAACACCACTCCCCTAGACCGTCAGGAAAAAGAAAACAAGCGCACACTTGGGAGGGAGTCATGCGAGATCCTGGGGGAGAAGGCTTTACACCCTGGCACGGCCAGAATAAAATCACTGCATGCGTAGATATTGGAACGTCAGACTATAATATGACTGCCTAGAGTAGATATTAGTCTGGAACTTCGGTGTGTAAGACTTATTTCCAAGGGGCGGTTACAAATTAACAAATTCCAACGTCAGCACAAAAAAGTGGGCTCTGGGGTGAGTGAAATGTAATTCCAAACTGAGGAGTGCCAGACTGATATCTGCCCAGGGCATTTTCCTCTGGTTTCCAGGCTAAGAATGCTTCTCAGCCTTCTCCAAAAATGGTACCCAATGCCTCTTTTTCCTCTGCATTCAGTTTGAATAGTGGTGAGTCCCTGTGACATAGAGTACTAGCATCATGTCCAGGGGGTGTACATAGAGTACTAGCATCATGTCCAGGGGGTGTACATAGAGTACTAGCATCATGTCCAGGGGGTGTACATACAGTACTAGCATCATGTCCAGGGGGTGTACATACAGTACTAGCATCATGTCCAGGGGGTGTACATAGAGTACTAGCATCATGTCCAGGGGGTGTACATAGAGTACTAGCATCATGTCCAGGGGGTGTACATAGAGTACTAGCATCATGTCCAGGGGGTGTACATAGAGTACTAGCATCATGTCCAGGGGCTGTACATACTAGCATCATGTCACGTCCAGGGGCTGTACAGTACAAACAGTACTAGCATCATGTCCAGGGGGTGTACATAGAGTACTAGCATCATGTCACGTCCAGGGGCTGTACAGTACAAACAGTACTAGCATCATGTCCAGGGGGTGTACATAGAGTACTAGCATCATGTCACGTCCAGGGGCTGTACAGTACAAACAGTACTAGCATCATGTCCAGGGGGTGTACATAGAGTACTAGCATCATGTCCAGGGGGTGTACAGTACAAACAGTACTAGCATCATGTCCAGGGGGCTGCCGCATGCTACGGATGCAGGAGCTATAGGCTCCTGACCTATGGCCCGACGCCTCAGGCTACTTAAGTACGGGGTGCATAGTGCATGCGTTATTCCGAGTCAATAGTCCGACATACGTGGCTGGTTAAGACTCACCCGTGGCTTCCGCGTGTGGTTAGGATTAGGTTAGGGTTTGGGGGTTTCGGACTATTGCGTGTTTGACTACTGTTAGGACATCGGACCAAATGCATGTATGCACCCCTTAATTACTACTACTACAGTACATACTGACAAATACAGTAACCTACTAGCCTACCACACATTTGGACAAATTATATAAACCTTTCCTAACTACACTATGCTTTAGGCATAACTAGTACTGTACGTACATATACACTGTAGACCATTTGCCTGCTTATTTTTAGATTCCCCACTATTTTCTCCATAATTAAAAAGCTATAAATAAATGATTGGGTCAGTGTTGTATTGTTAATCATTTTAACTTCATTTGTAGATCAATCGTTTCTCCAGTGGCTATTTAATTAAAAAGGGTTTTAAATCCACTTAAAGTAGGCTACATTAATTAACGCAACTTTGACCAAAACATAATAATAACTGCAATGGAAATTGGTGTGTTGGATTATCTATCACTCGCAACTTGTCGCAAGCAAGTTCTAAAACTTTCTTATTATATATTCATATGTATACATCCTATTCATACAGTTACTGTATAGGTGACAAATTCAAGGAAAAACCTGTATGGAGAAAAAATAACGAATAAATCATGATGATGGATGGTACAATTATGTAGCTAACAGCCTTTCCTTCTCTGGAATGTATATAAATGCTGAACAGACCTAATTGACCTAGATTTTGGATCAAGAAGCAAGAGAAAAAGATCTAAGTGACTATGAAAGATGGTTCATTATTGGGGCACGGATGGAAGGAGATTAACGGAAAAGACATCAGTAATAGGGTTGGAAATTGTGGTTGAAAGAACTCATTCAATGACCATGATGCTTGTGCATTGTGAATGATATTAGATCACTGAGAATGTCAATGCAGGACATGTATGATCAGAGTGCAGCAATGGTTTGTCAACAACAACATAGGGGGATGTATGGCTGCAGTGCATACTGCAACTCATTGTTAGAAAAAGAATGCACATTTGAGAGTTCAGTGGCACAAAAACCATAGGTAATGGACGTAACCACATACAAATGAGAAACATTGAATATAGTTACTTTATTTTAATATATAAAATAAATAGATTTTATTAGCATTATCTCTATTGTTTTTGCTAGTTTGTGAGCGGTGCCTCCGTTTCATTACGGAGCTATGTGTGTCCCTATACGTGTCTGTCCGAGCACAGAAAGCTGCAACACGGTAACTCTGTCATTTCTCGATCTGTTTCGGATGCGGGAGCCGGGAACCCCACGTGCTGTAGCTCTGTCATTTCTCGAAGTTTAGCTGTCTAAACTGCAAAAGAACAACTCAAAAGCACTAAAAGACGAATGGGGTAAAACAGGAAATTGACAAAATGCAGCTTTAAATGCTGGAGTAATTGAACTTTACTAACTGAAGGCTAGCATACAAAAGAATGCTTCAACAGTACTAAGAGACATCTGCTGTGAGCCACTGAGAGATGTTGTTATGGTCTAATGCTCTCAGCATAAAGATTCCATGTTCAAATCCGAGTCTTCCTATAGTTTATTGCTGGGGTACATTGAGATGTTTAAGGCAAAACTACAAAAGATCAACTCAAAAGCATGAGACAAAGAGACAAATGAGGGGTAGAACAGGCAGGCAGGTTACATAATGCAGCTTTAAATGCTGTATGAACTTACTAAGAAGTTGTTTGAGATATTGAGGATACCGATAATCTAATAAAAATCACACCTGTGTGAACTGAATGGTGCAACACCCCTCTCCCCTCTCTCCCTCTCTCTCTCTCTCTCTCTCTCTCTCTCTGTAATTAGCACTAGGCAACAGTGCAACACTATCTCTCTCTCTCTGTTTCTGGCACAACAGCGCCACTTTTGCCCCTACTGGTACTCTTAGTCACACACATAGCCACACACATAGGTTAACACATAGGTTAACACAGATTGCTGTTCCTTGGAGTGGTTGCACCACTCAAAAATGTAGCCAGTAACACGTATTGTGGTGCATTCTGTGACTGATCCTAAATCACACACACATTATATGTGATTGATTTATCAGCACCGTCTCTACGTTGCGCAATCCACACTGCGAGTTGGCAACACGCCAAGGGGGGCAACAAAATGTGCCAAAAAGTGCCAAGCTTCATAATAAAAAAAATATCCGCTACGAAATAACGCACGCCCCTCACAAAGGGCGAAAGTAGCCGATCTGCATAAGATAGCGCTCTCGTCGGGAGAGGAGCAGCACAAATGTATGCCAGTAGGGCAACCAAGTCGTCAGCGACGTCCCTGTGATTGATTGATTGATTGTTTGATTATATTTAATGATTTCATGGTCTTCCACCCAGCACCTACTTTGAATATGCAAGCACAGCACACAGCCCATTCAGTATAATTCATTATGAAAAGAAACATACAAAATCTGTCATCAGTCATAAAGCATCAGCTTTATCAGCATCAGCTTTATCAGCATCAACATCAGCTGCCTGACATAGCCACTTACAGTGTGGCAACACTCCGGGCCATGGTCTTTACTATCTCATTTACCATAACAATATTAATTAATACAATTATATAATGTATAATGCAATAAAAATGGCACCAATAACAACTGCATTGCACCATCAAATCGTCTCTGTCGGGTGGAAACCTCTTTGTTATTTGTCAGGATTCACAAAAAGAAAAATAAATAAATAGCTAAAGTAGCTGATCCACAAGCCGTGTTTTTCGAGCCTGCATACCTGCTACTTTTGATACTTTGTGTGGTGCTTTAGTGTGATCAAGTAGGGCATTCTGCTGAGGAGGCTCCTGTCAGTGGGGGGTGTTGAATGGGAGGAGCATGACGTACTGTAGGACGCTACAGTACGTACTTATGCTATGGGAGCTCCTCACTGGCATGTGAGCCAGTTGTAGGGTGCAGTAGCAGCAGTGGTGAAAACATAGAAATGTGTGGGTTGGATTAGGGGGGGGGGGGGGGGTGTGTGTGTGTGTGACTGTGTGTGTGTTTGTGTGTGTGTGACAGAGAGAGATTCCCCATTGAGTGTTACCATCTGCTGTACACTATACCAGTAGAATGACTGCACGCACGCACACACACACACACACACGCACGCACACACACACACACACACACACACACACACACACACACACACACACACACACACACACACACACACACACACACACACTCTAATATTTCTGTCTATCTCTTTACATTACTCTTTTCTGTTTCTCTCTCTCTCCCCAGAGTCCCCACCTCCATCTTCATGTTTATTAGTGGATATAGGGATAGCTGACTCATCTCTTATTCCCCTCCAGTTCTAATATTCTCCTATCCTCTCTATCACTTGTTTTGTCTTCTCTTCTCACAAGTGGTTCTCAAAGTGGTGTCCGAGGGACCCCGGGGTCCTTAAGCGAGTTCAAGGGGGTCCCCAGGTAAATTAATTAAGCTGTCATCATGGGTGGGGGTTTTGTCAAGGTACTGTAAATAAAAATAAGGTACGGTCATCTACGTAATCTTTGCTATTCCATCCGGCATATACATCGCACTGGGAGGCAAACTGCAGCCGTGGAATACATTGGAGTCAATAAGGGCCAGGTGGACTAGCTCGAACACTATTTCTGAACGACCGCGACCTTCAGGGCCGGATTTACCCTCCCAAGGGCCCCCGGGCTAGACAAAATTTCAGGGCACCCCTGGGCAGCACGGTGTGTTTCTGTTGAAAGAATTGGGTTATTTTTGTTTTAATTTCGCTGTAATTTTGGGGTACCCAGCCCCCCCAAAACAGAGAGGCAGGCAGGCAGGCAGACAGACAGATCACTGTGGATGCATGGCAGGCTTTAGGGCTTTCCACAGCTACCCCACAACACAGCATCACTCATGTCTGCAGTGCAGACAGCAGAGCAGAAGCTCTCAATGTTTAACCATAATAATAAATATACAATAACTAAACATATTTCACTTGAATTGGATTGCAATACTTAACAATTTCAAATATTTCAATATATTTTTAAAAAGCCCACCCTAGCCCAATGGTAAGTCCGCCTGGCGACCTTTGTGAAATACTCACACATTGTTTTCTGCTCTGTTGCTTTTCGATGTGTACACTACATGTACACTGTATATCCAAAGAGCAGAGCACAAAGTAACTGCAGTAAGTAAGCTTCTAAATGTGCCAAAGTATCACAAGACTGTCCATCATAGACAGAAATGATACATAATGATATACCACAGTTTAGAGGCCTCAATATAATGATACAGTGTACACATTAAACAAGAATGACACGCTTATCATTAACTGCCTCCTGGCCGTTGTTTTCGTTCGTCTTCGACGTTCTTTTGTTGGTTCAATCACTTGTCATGTCATGGTTTTCCTGTAGCTTCAATTAGCTCATAACATTAGCTGCTGTTGCCACTCGCTCCGTGTTGCGGCGGTGCGGAATATAGGTTCAGACTAATCAGATTCCCATTGGCTTAGGGGCAGCCAATCATGATAGGTCCCTACTGGAAGCAGCAAATCATGACTAGGTCCCTACTGGAAGCAGCAAATCATGACTAGGTCCCTACTAGAAGCACGGGCGATTATAAGCCAAGGCTTAAACCTGGCAAAAACAAGTCATTAGAAAACAACCTGTGATATGTCTTCTTTTATATTGCCTGAACTGATTAACTGACAAAGGTCCCAATCGTTCATAAATAGTGTTCACAAGCTGGTCCAGCTGCCTCTCACCGAACTTCCGGATCAAGACTATCCACGCCTGACGGGTCGTGGAACGTCCCTACCTTCTTCTATCATAGCCTTGGGTTTTGTGGCTGTTTTCTGATGGCCGCTTTGTTACCTGAGTCACCACACCTCCTTGTTATCCACCTTACCTGTGTCTGCTCTTTGATTGCCATTGCCCTGATTGAGTTTGCCTGTATATAAATCCTGTTTGTTCCTCAATTCTATGCTCAGTCTTTGTGTGTGAACACCTTTTTGACTCCAGTTCTCTTTTGCCATTCTCCACGACATAGCGTTTTGTGATTTTAGTTCCTGACAATTTTTATGTTGGACTTTTTGCTTGCTATAGAACTTCTGTATGCTTGTACTTACTCTTTGGACTTCTAGAGACTTTATGTGATTAAAGACTTTCTTTGTTTCTGGAAATTGAACTCTCTTTTTTGACCCACGCTGTATCTGCACATGAGTTATGACCCTATTGAGAACTCTTTCAGCCTGACAGCGCTGAGGCCAGGTTTTTCCCCCAGACGCTGCATCACAATGCGACGGTTTATGAGCTTGTAGATTGGCTATTTTCAACCCCCCAACATTTAACACAAATCTTGTATGAGCGTCCAATGGCACCAAATATTTCAGATGGGTGTCAAAAAGTTTGAGAACCACTGCTCTAAACTAGTTGTCTTGTGTTCTCTAGAACGGCCATCATGTCTAAGGCCACGGTCAAGAAGCTGCACTGGCGCTCGAAGGTACAGTCTCTCTGTCATAGTATAACACAAAAATAATCACATAATAGAATGGGATGCATATTCAGTCACATCTGTGTTTATTTCTTTCTTTCATTCCTTTCTTCCTTCTTTCCTTTCCTGCCTTCTCTCCTTTCCTTGTTTTCCTTCCCTTTCCCTCCCTCTCTCAGGTGCAAGAGAGCTTTGTGCCATTGGGCGGAGCGTCGGGGGAGCTGGGCTTGGCTGTGGGCGGCGGGGCGGATTATGGAGAGTTCCCATTCGTCACGGCTGCCCCGGGGGGTGGAGCTACAGTTGGTGATGTCATCCTAGAGATTGGCGGGACGCCTGTGCTGGGCATGACTCTCGGTGATGTCAGAGGGGTCCTTAACTCCTGTCCTCATCCAATTAGAATAAAGACTGTCTCACCAGGTGAGTCTACAAGAAATAGGGTGTAGTCACACTCTTAGTATGGTACGAGGTGTACTTCCGTAGGATGTCTTTGCTGAAATAGATTTTTTTGCTGTTTTGGCTTTTATAGGGACCAAACTGTCAGAAAATGATGGGGTTCAAATTTTCACGACCCCCATCCCTTTATAGTATGCCAGACAATAATTATTAATGTCCGATTTTCATAATATTAGTGTTGTTTTGTAGGTTTTAAAATATTCAAAGTTGATTTCTTACACGTTTAAAGTAGCCAGAGTGTGGAGTTTGCATGTTCTCCCCGTGTCCCCTAGGGTAGGTACCCTCACAAAAACATGCAGTAATCCTGGTCTCTAAACTGCCTCCCCCTGGCCAGCTGGGGCGCCTGGTGGAGGGGAAAGGAACTGGTTGGAATAACGTGTTCCTTCCACGCGCTACGTCCAACCAGGGAAACTCCCCCCTGTCAGGTGTAAAGGAGCAACTTGGACACTCAGGCATGAAGGGAGCATGAGTTAAGTCTGTTGCTCTCCCCAGGTTGGCGGAGGGTGTGTAGAGCCCAGGATCACAGTAGATGATTGGCACAGGGGTGAAAAATTGGTTACAAAATCGTGGGATAAAAAAAAGTAGCCAGAATAATCTTTTCTGACTTTTGGCTGGGGTCTTTCTTCACCCCAAAAACTCATTATGCTTTTAGTAGCATGTGACGGGTCAAACTAGGGGGTTTTCATGATTCTGAATCGATTGCAAGCATTATTTTTGCATGAAAAACACTAATTCAGCTAAAAACCGGCTATGGCCAGATTTAGCCCAAGGAGTGATTTTCTTTGTGCAAAACGAAGCTGGGGACCCATACTCAACATTTCTAACATAAAAACTTAGGGTACTCAAAACGTCTGGGTTCACATTCTGGCAAGTAGACTATGTTCCAGAACAATGTCAAATTAGATCATAATTGAAGCATAAAAGTTTTTTGTAGCTGGGCTCTGATAACAAAATTGAGTGCTAATACCAGGGGTCTTCCACAGGGGGTCCGGGACTATTTTTGATTAATATTAGAAATGTTGTGTGTGTTTTTATGTGTCTTGGGTGTATGTATTGTACTTTGATGGTTTATTAGTACATTTTGTGTTACACAGTTCTATAGCGTTGTAGTCGAGTCCACCTAAAGCGAGTCCAATTAAAAACCAAGTCCGAGGGGGTGTACAAGTACAGTACTTGTGTACTATGTCCACCACTGCAAGCTTGAATAATTTGACCAGTCTGATAATTATCATCGGTCACATGAAATACCTATCACAGTCTGTTACAGTTACAGTAAGGGTTCGGATAAATTGAGAATCTTATGAGCACTCTGCTCCTGCAGATGAAACATGGAGTCTGCTCCACACCATCACAGTGTGATCTCCTGAACCCTGCTAGTTCCCTCTGTCTTAGTGAAGGTGTAAGAGAAGGAAATTGTTCACGCTAACCTGCCGAGAGCAGACGTCGACAGAAAGAAAGAAACACCATGCTTTCTCAAGAAGTGTGAACTTCTGCAGGTGGGAATGTTCACAGGTTTCTCAATTAATTTGAACAATGTATGTGACTGACAGGCTCCTGAGGTGACTTTATCTTTAGTTTATCTTGGACACAATATAGTTTTCAATAGTGGTTTTCAACCCTTTTCATATCAAGGTCCATTATTTATTCGGCATTTGAGCCACGGACCACCATTTGATGAGATTTAGCCCCTCAGACCCAAAACTAAAGAATGTCCAAAATGCCATGCTGTATTGATGTGGACATCAGACGTTGGCAAACGTTGATCGAAATAACAATTCTTCTAATCTACATGCTCTAATTGTGTTCTTGTAAATTATGTAATGTAGATGTTTAACAATAATTTAACTCTTGAGAGCGTAACAGTAAACCAAATTTCGTTTCATTTTACACTTTTACATCTTGTGCAACTTCCATCATCAATCAACCCAGTATATATAGTGTTATATATATATAAAATAATATTTTTCAGATGGGGGTCCACAGTTAAATAGGAATGTAATGAAAACTTATAGGCACAGGGGTCCCAGGTGAGAAAACACCCCTACCAAAAGTCAGTAAAGATTCTTCTGGACACTTTAAAAGTTTAAAAAATCAACTCAAACAATTCTAATATTATGAAAATCGGACCCCCACCCCCCAGAAACGGGGTGGGGGTCCGGAAATTTGAACCCCATCATTTTCTCATAGTTTGGACTCTATAGAACCAAGATCAATTTTAGCTGTTTTTTTGACGCCTCGTACCACACTATCTAGGAACTACAGAACTCCTGCTCAGTCCTGGGTATTCATGCATGAAACTATGCAAGCATTCTCCTTTGGAGGCCAAGTAAAAACCTCTGCCCCAAACTTCTCACATCGGCATGTTATATGGCCACCAAGAGGCCGATTTATGCGAAACCAATTACTCCTACAGATTTTGTCCAAACATCATGCACATCGGTACACTCTATACTACTCATGTGATCAAGGCGGTTTGTCCGTTTTGCACAAAATGCTACACGTCATGAATGCAGCACCCGATTGTTGGGAAACGTTGCATGCACATTCCCAACACAAGGAAGAACAACACTCCATGTTTTGGCCTATAACTCTTGAACCGTAGCCTGGTCGTCAAATCGACATTGTGCCATAGTGTGTTTTCTTCTAAACACACTTTTTGCTACTACTCCGACAGAAATCGGTACACATTATCTCTGGGGTCATGTGATCAAGATGCATTAACCCATTTTGGGCGGGAACCCATGTTGGTGTTAGCATTATGTTATGCTTTAGCTATTGAAAGGGGAGCAATAAAACGCGGCTATAGTTCATTTCCAATGAGAGCTGTGTTTTTTTGCTCTGAGAAGTCTGTGCGACAACGCAAGCGTATTTACGTGAGCGCGGTCCCGTGAATTTGTTGCGCACATGCTCGTTTTGTGCACACGCCCGCGACTCACCAGACCTGGGATTCAGTTTAGCTTTTTTTACGCTTGTGTTGTCGCGCCCCTCTTGAGCTGACCTGTAGCAGACCTGTCGTTGATCCAGGCAACAACGTGTGCGTTCCTCGCACCCCGTTTGCAAGGCCCTTAAGTCAGATTTTTGAGATCCCATTCCAATAATGCTAAGACTGCCTTCCAAAGTTGGCGGGCCCTGGGTAGCCAACCCGGCCTGGTTGAGACTTGTGTTCAGAGGAGCACACCTTTCTAGTTCATATACTCGCATGGCAGTTTACCAAACCGAAAAACGATAATATTTAAATTCCCCATGAATAACAAAGAGGGTAAATCTACACATTAATAACCTAAAACAATAACGATTTAATCAACTTCTTAGGGTAAAGTACATGTACGATATATGACAAAGCTGCGAATAGACGACAATGACATAGATCGTCCTTGGGGATTCTGACAGGACTTCTGTCATTTCCAGGGTGGCCATTTGGTGATAACTGAGTCTCGTTATCATACATCAAAACCGTGCGCGTGTGTGTGTGTGCCCCGGATATAAAGCTGTTGTTGGTTCTGTATGAAACGGTTTAACCCATTCTGGGCGTGAACCCCTTTTGGTGTTTTAACTAAGTATTATGTTATACTTTAGCTATTGAAAAATAGCAGATCTACAATCTCTTAGCTACGAGCTTGTAGGTCTGCTATTTTTGAAAAATCGTGAAAATGCGCCACAAATCTTTGAATAATATATTCTTTCAAAAGACTTATTTTTTTTATTATTTCGATGTCAGGCCTAAACGGTTTAATACCTTCTCTCTCTCCCTGTCTCTCTCCTTGTCTCTCTGTATGTGTCTCTCTGTATGTGTCTCTCTCTGTAGGTCTCTCTCTGTGTAAAGACCTCAGGTTATTCCTCAGTAAATGTTTCACTCCATCCTCCATGGACAGTCAACTGCAGCAGCTCATCAGAGAGAACCTGTACCTGAGGGCTGTGCCTTGTATGTACTGTATACACATGCACGCACGCATGCACGCACGCACGCACGCACGCACGCACACACACACACACACACACACACACACACACACACACACACACACACACACACACACACACACACACACACACACACACACACACTGTACACAGGCACAGACACACACGCACACTTACACGCACGCACACACGCACGCACACATTTACACAGGCTTGTGTTGTGATGTCCATGATGTCCGATGATGATTTACTTCTGCATCTTCTGATGACCGTATAGAATCTGATCCTGGATGCAAAGCGGCGGCGGGCATGTAAAAGCAGGGGCGTGGGCTTAGTTTTATAGGCATGCCTCTTTGCATACTTTGGCTATGCAGTAATACGTGCACTGGTTCTCCATATATACGCCACACCCTGTAAGAAGGGAGCGCATGGAAAGCCTACGGGGTTCTGAGATGGTGGCTGTACATGGCTGTTGTTGGGTGTAAAGAGACCTGCATTCATCATTTGAAACACGATCGGTTTTGTGGGTATTGATGGTCAATTGGTCAGTCCCATTCTCTGGTATGTGGGTAAAGATATTGACCAGGTGTCGGGGCCAGTACACACAGCTATGTCTGACTCCAGTCTGTATAACAAAAAAAGCAAGGTTGTTCATGCTGTCATACGTCTAATAACCGTCAGGTTATTACGTTTGGCTGGACGTCTAGATCTTTCAGGGTAGGCTGTTCAAGTGTTCAGGGAGCTCCTACAGTACAGCCGTTGGTTGGCAGGGTGTACGCAAACCCCTTTTGGTGTTTTAAGCATTATGTTATGCTTTAGCTATTGATAAATAGCAGATCTACAAGCTCATAGCGCGCCACCGAGTGGCTTGTAGGTCTACTATGTTTGAAAAGTCGTGGAAATGAGGCACAAATCTTTGAATACATATTCTTTCAGGGTGAACGTTTTTAACTCAAACCTGTGCTTCTGGGGAGGTCCCTGGAACAACATATTTTCAGATTGGGGTCGGCGGCCAATTACATATATTTTTGGGGGTCCTTGACATGAAACCTTTTGAACACAACTGACAAAGAAACATAGGTTTTTTACAGAACTGTCAGGATTCAGAAGACATTTGTAGAATCGATGGTAGGTTTAAATGCGTTAAAGTGCTATCAGTCTAGTGCTCCACTGTCAGAGCCAGGTCCACGGTGACAATATTGTTCTAGCAGATCTAGTGGCATAGAACCGTTCCCGGGTTATGCATCGTAGAAACCCAGGATGCGCTTCTAACTTTCTATCTGCATGAGATATCTGCACCTTTTCGTGTTTCTATGGCTTCAGAGCGGAGGTCTTCAGGTGTTGCTAAGGGTGGGGGTGGCTCTGTGTGCCTGCAGGGCAGTGTCCACAGAAAGCGTCTTATGAGTGGAGGAGCGCTTTGGATAATGTCCATAGTGCTCGCATGTAGCATCTATCTAAAAACAACTTTCTTAACCATTCAAAATGACTATTTTCGGGATAGAGATGCTCTTTGTATATTCTTAGCAATGTCTGATCGGGGATGGAAGCCTGAAAGAGTTGACTAATTGCTTTAGAAGGCAGGTGAGAAAACAACAACATCTGAATTATGGCACTTATTTGTAGACTTATGCCACAACTTCTTTTCAAAAAAGGAAATATAAATTGTGAGTATCAACATTATGAACAATGCAACTTTAAAGATGATGTCACTGACCTGTGTCCTGTAGGTACAACCAGACAGCCGCGAGAGGGGGAGATCTCAGGAGTCGACTACAACTTTGTCTCCATTGAGGAGTTCTTCTCTTTGGAGGAGTCAGGAGCGCTGCTGGAGAGTGGCAAGTTCAAAGGTAAGAAACAAAAGCACACAAACCATTACCTTGTATCATTCTTTATCACTCAGACCCACTTGGAGTACGCTTGCGAGAGCACCAACATGACTAATGTAGCTCAATTGGGAATATCAAAACAATGACCTTTGTAATAGAACATTGGGAGTATCCACCTACACAAGGAACCTGGCAGAGTCTACCACGACCATCAGCCGGAAGTGAACGTCTGAACAGCTAGTGGGAATACCACTGAATGTTGGACAAAAACACAGATAGATGTATTTACATACTATCACTGTAACATTCTACATCTCCTGAGGACGTGCACATTATTTAGACCATTGTGAGGTATCGTGACAAACCATGGTTCACCAGTATGTTCACCAGTATGCCGGCGCTTATAGGACTATGGGCCTCATTTATCAATGGAGTGTACAGTATATTCTGCCTTAATGTCGAGCTTGGGTTTTGGCGTACACCCACGTCAACATGGCATTTATCAAGTGATCCTATACAGCCTTTGCGTAAATTTGGTCGGAGCTTTGATGAATGTCACGGCTGAAACCGTGGCGCTACGAGCTTGTAGGTCTGAATAATAGTGAAAATGTGATGCAACATTTTGAGGGGCGGACGTTTTTAACTCAAATCTTTGCTTCTGAGGGGTTCCTGGAACAACATATTTTCAGATGGGGGTCGGTGGCCAATTACATATATTTTTGGGATCCTTGACATGAAATATTGAGCACCACTGACAAACATAGGTATTTCAGAAAACTGTCAGAATTTAGAAGACATTTTTTAAATTTCGACGTCAGGCCTAAATGGGTTAAATATTCTCGGAACGCCCTGATTTTACGACATGAACAACTGGAACAAACGCGTGGAAAACCAATAAGAAAAGAGTTCCCCCCCCCTCTCGCCTCGTCATGTCCGCGCACACACGCACATGTTTGCAAAGTGTGCGTTCATTTCTTTTGGCTGATTCTGAAAGAATCAGCAGTGTTTGCCAGTAGGACTATTCCTTTGTACAACCTTTGTCGCACGCACGCAGCGCAGCTCTCGCGGCTCTCGCGGCTCTCGCGGCTCTCGCGGCTCTCGCGGCTCTCGCGGCTCTCTCTCCTGCTGTGCGGTCGTCGCTGCTGCCGCTCCGCTCTCTGCCTCGCTGCTTACCTGCTGTGCTGCTCAAGTTGTTTTGCAATCCCACCGCCTCCCCAGAATCCACCTGTAGGCTCTGTTTCTAGATCCCCCTGGGGGTCTTAATTCATTCCCTGTAGAGATTAATTATATTCGGCTTATATGACATCTAAAATGTATATTCTTATTCTGCACGGAATGAATGGGGACTGAGCCCCGACGACAATCTATGCTTCATATTATGCTTAATAAATATATATTCTAAATTCATTCCAAGAGTTTAAATATGTTTAGATGCCTGTCAGCTGGTCAGACAATTCTGCTCCCCTTGTCTGACAGAAAAAGGGTGCAGACATGAGTTTTGGCGTGGCGTACGTCAATGTCCAATTTGTGGGTGTAAATCACGTTGATAAATGAGGCCTGTAAATCTAGGAATAGATACAAGCAGAAGAGCTTGACCCCATGTCAATATCAGCACAGATGCCCACCAGGGCTGTGTCCTCTCACCCCTACAGAACCACATATTGTATGTATGCCCCACATAGTGGCACTCAAGTGGGTTCTGGGTTCTATACTGTTGCTGGTAGAATGGAAAACCAGCCGCATAGTGGTCTTTGTAGTACAGATCATTAACAGCGCCCCTACTGGTACTAATAGTCATACTCATGCTCATTAACGTCACATACATAGGCGGACACATACATAGGCGGACACGGACATTGCTGTTCCTTGGAGTGGTTGCACCACTCAAAAATCAACATGACTGATTTTGACTTGACTTTGTTTGTGTCCAATCTCTAGGGAACTACTATGGTACACCCCGGCCTGTCCACATCGGACCAGAGAGTCCACCAATCACCTACCAGGAACACAGAAACCTACTGAGAAACTTCCGAACACGCAGCAAGTCACTGAGCAACCTGGAGAAAGCTGTAGAGGAAGGAGAGAACAGTGAGGAAGACAGTGGACTGTCTGGTAACACGCGCACGCACGCACGCACGCACGCACGCACGCACGCACGCACGCACGCACGCACGCACGCACGCACGCATGCACGCATGCACGCACGCACACACACCCACACAGTTTCCTACTGCATAATTGCATATACTGTACCACTTGCTATTGTAGATTTTATGAGACGGCACCGGATTTCTCCTATACCATCCACTTGCATTGAGTTGCTCACCCGGTTCATGAGGCGTTTTCACCCCTTCCTCCGGGTTGGAACAGAGTGCATTCTGGGTTGGTTTTGGGCCATACATGAACGTGCCGGGCCGAAAACATGAACGATTGGCGCGCGGCGTGTTCATGTATGGTCCTCAAGCTGCAGTACCTACTTTCGGCCAACATGTCCATTCCGCTTCAATGCTTTTTTCTCGGTGGCCGCGGGGCTTGTAGATTTCACTAATACCGCTCTGTTGATTGACAGCAGGGTCTGTTGGAGTCATCAGTGCCCCGCCCACTGGCCTGCCTCTCAGCCAATCATGGGAGTCGTCCAGAGTGGGCAGCGGGGGCGCAGAGAACGGAGCGGGGAGCGTCTCGACAAGCAGAGGAGGAGAGAGAGAGCAAGGGGGCGGACCCCTGCCCGAGAACTGGGAGCTGGCGTTCAGCGAGTCAGGAGAGCCTTACTACATAGAGTGAGTTCAACTACGCCAGGGTTCCACAATTCATTGAAGGGCCATATTTTGACTAGCGTAACAGGCTGGGGGCCGAGGTCAAGGTCTTGCCCTGAAATTTCATTTTCAGGGCAAGACCCCATTTGAAAAGGATGCCCAGTTTGACATGCATAGGCTACTGACCCCCATGTAATGCCATTTATATCTGGGACCCCTCAAAATATATATTTTTTGAAATTCTTCCAGGGGCCACAAGGGGGCTCTCCGCGGGCCGCAAATGGCCCGCAGGCCGCCTATTGGGGAACCCTGAACTACGCGAGTTGTACTCAGTTCAACCACACCATGTAGACGAGTTGAGCTTCAATCATTATGATGTAGTTTAGTGGAGTTTAACTGGTCGAGTTAAACTTGGTTCCACCAAATTCAACAAGACAATGCAGTTTAATTGCAATATATGTGAAATCTTAACTGAATTTTGGTTTACAAAAATGTAATCAGTGTTTTCCGATAATGTTGATAATAACGTTTGTCTTTCAGTCATATCTCAAAGACGACCAGCTGGTCGGACCCCCGAACCCAGAGCAGAGAGACAGTATCTACCAATGAATGTAAGTCTGTCTGTCTGTCTGTCTGTCTGTCTGTCTGTCTGTCTGTCTGTCTGTCTGTCTGTCTGTCTGTTTGTCTGTCTGTCTGTCTGTCTGTCTGTCTGTCTGTCTGTCTGTCTGTCTGTCTGTCTGTCTGTCTGTCTGCCTGCCTGCCTGCCTGCCTGCCTGCCTGCCTGCCTGCCTGCCTGCCTGCCTGCCTGCCTGCCTGCCTGCCTGCCTGCCTGCCTGCCTGCCTGCCTGCCTGCCTGCCTGCCTGCCTTCCATTCACAATCTACTGTCCTCTAGTGCTCTCTTGTACTTCCATCTACTGTATAGTAATAGATTATCCTCTCTCTCTCTCTCTCTCTCTCTCTCTCTCTCTCTCTCTCTCTCTCTCTCTCTTCCTCTTCTCCCTGCTAGTACCAGCATTCTCAGAGCAGCCCAGTCAGTTACTGGGATATTCCGTCCACACTCGTCTGTCTAAAGGTCCCAGAGGTTTTGGTTTTAACATCGTAGGAGGAAGTCGGCCCAGAGAGTTCCTTCAAGTGTATAGTGTCACGCCTGGAGGTCCACCTGTTTTAAATACAGGTAACTATTACTAAACACTGTACACTACTAATAATATCAACAATATCAACAATAACAAGACAACCTAGAGGTGTGCATAGTTGAGCTACAATACCCTCTGGTGGACAAATAAACTCACATAATACATATACATTATAGTGTATAGCAGGGGTCGGCAAGTAAGTTTGACCACGGACCAATTATTTTCTATGCCATTACCCGAGCCAGAACACAATCAATTGCCAATTTAGGAACTATGACAAAAAATATTACCTACAGTATAACTTCTATAAAAGTTACGAAATAAAGGTGTGTGGTATAAATACTGATAGACTGTAGTCAAATCAGGTGCAGATTAGAAATGCATCGTGATTTACAGGTTCCCTCCTTGAATGTGGCACTTCATCAAAGAGTTCAAAAAGAACATTTTATCTGGAGACAATCATACTCTTTCATGGTTCAAGGTCTCTTGAACAGATTTTTTTTTTAACCCATTCTGTGCGGGAACCCCTTTTGGAGTTTCTAGCATTATGTTCTACTTTAGCTATTGAAAAATAGCAGATCTACAAGCTCATAGCTCATAGCTACAAGCTTGTAGTTCTGCTATTTTTTAAAAATCCTGAATCATGTTTTAAAAGACGTTTGTAGAATTGAACTTATGTCTAAATGGGTTAAACATGAGAAAAGTTTTTCATCCAAGAGTCTAAAGAGGAAAGTTGATTGAGGAAAGATAACTACCGGTATGCTCACCCTACCTGCTTTCATGAATGTAAAGCTATTGATGTCCATATCTTACACATTGTGACCTTGTAGAGACACTTTTTCATGGGTTTCATACAATGGTGTTCACCTGACACCATTGTATGAAACCCAGGACAGTAAGTGCATGCAGCATTACGATGGCACTGAAACAAACTAGAAAATGGATGTATTATGTGATTTTCACACATCGTTCATACGACACGCATTAGAGCCTATATATACTATGTGTTATGACAACAAGCGGCCCTACGTTTGGAGTTATTTAACTTCTCATTGAATAATCCATGGGGTTCAGATCGGGATAAAACCTTGCCATACTGTACATTACATCATAGATAGTGAGTATGTCATACTGCAGTAGATGACTACATCTACTGTAGCCTTTCATTTACTGGCTGTAGATGATTCATGAATGAACCTTCTCTTTCCTCTCTCTCTCTCATCTCCAGCTGACATCCTGGTGTATTTAAACGACAGCTGTGTGTTGGGGCATTCTCATAAGGAGGTGGTAGAGCTGTTGAAGTCAGTCCCTCAGGGACAGAGTGTGGACGTGGTCCTAAGGAGAGGCTACCCCATGCTGTACAACCCCGATGGATGTCCCAAACAGACCATGGACACAGTGAGTACACACACCCGCGCGCACACACACGCACGCACACACACGAGAGCACACGAGAGCACAAATACATACGCACACGCTAATTTGTCACGTACACGTACATAAGACCTGCAGAGAATATTAGTTAGAATACATTGGCCGCGTTTATATGAGTTTCCATGGGAAATGGTCATTCCGAATGAGTGTTTATATGGAGAAGTGATATGATACATGTTAATTTACGTGAAACTACGCCATCTGTTGGACACATAAAATATAGGCAGTTTATTCATTGTGACTGTCTCAACAATACAAACATTACAGACGAAAGACGATACTTTGAAATCCCATCATTTCATTCCGCAGTAGCTTTGAGGCTGCTGGTTGGATAGGGGCGGGCATATATGTTTACCGTATTTTTTTCCCCACCCACTGCGGCTCCCCTTCTCCGCTGGGAAGGTGATCATCTCGATTTTATTTGTACTTTATTATCTACAGCACGGCCAGGGCAGGCAACACACTGATTATTATTGTATGGGGTCGCTCGTTATTTTTGAGAGAGAGAGACCGTTGAACACACACACACACACACACACACACACACACACAGAGATCAGGGGTATCATCATCTGCTGCTGCTCCACATTGTTTTGTGGATTTCGGATCTGCAAAATGCACGAAATAACGCGCTCATATGTGCAAACTCCACGGTGCGCCTTGGATATGAGCGCCTTGGAGCATGCTCAGAAAGACCAGAATGAATTTACATCCGAAGCAGTGTATACATGAGTCCAATTTTCTTTCAATCGCATTGAACATTGGAATAATCCGGCCAGTGACATCGGAATGGTTTTTAGATCGCATCGAGCATTTTCATTCGGATTTAAGTTTTTGTAGGTGTTTACATGACAACGTGTAATAGGATAGAACTTCTATTCGGAATGAAAAGGATTTAACTGTCCATGTAAACGTAGCCATTGACAGCTCACTGTTGGAACAAGTGACTCCCTTTTTAACTCATGTAATGGTAATTATGAAGATGACAATACTAAACTGTTTTGACTACATTCACATGAATCATCCCAGCTCCCTTTTGTTACCTCACAGTATACTGGGAAGCAAGGCTTCCACCTGTTGGTTGTCTGTCAGATGACCTATTCTTACATAAGACCCATGTTTGACTCTACCTTAATTATTTCTTAAAGACTGATGTGAGTCCTAATCCACCACACTCCAAATATGCTGTGTAAACTCCACAGGGGGTTGTGAGTAAACAGATTAGTTTCTTATTAGTACGTCAATTGAAGTAATTTCTGTATCACACAAGGACTAAACAGTCCCATATTTTCCGCTGCAGCCTTAAAGCTCACCTCTACAGACTCTACCTCACCCCCTAGGGCTTTCACAAACTGGCTTCTTCGTCGATATATTGACAACCCCTAATTGGACTGCTTGTTAGCAGAAAGAACAAGGCAACAGGCAGCCACTCATCCTTTCAACTGACGTTTGACTATGGAGCTAATAAGATATGTACAGTAAAGGTGTTTGCACATACTGTTTTTTCGCTGCGTTTTGCGTATCCGATAACCGCAAACAAAATACGTCACGCAAAACATCCTCGCACACTGAGTGCGATGCGTATATTATATATATCAGTAGCAATGTTTTCGCAGAACAAAATTCATTATTTTGAAAAAGTTTAATGTACAACACAGAGCCTTTAGTGGGTCCCTGCTTCACTAGAAGTTGATTGGATGCGATGTCACCGTCTCTCTCTCCCCCCTCTCTCTGTTTCCCTCGCTCTGCTTTCTTCCACTGCTTTCTGTGTGCGTGTGTTGTGTGCGCTGCTGGCTATTTTCACAACCACTTGGGCAGAAGCATGCAAGCCTCCGTGTCTTTGAAGTCTGCATGTTGTTTTTCATAAAGTATGGTTTGGTATGGAAGGACACAGCACTGCTCAAAGGGTCTATGTGAAAGACAGCTGCGAAAAACGGATCAAATCGACCCCGGTCCGAAAACCTTTTATACGGAAGCAATATTCGGAGGCAGTTTGCAAATGTGATTAACATTACGTGAGGTAGATAATTATTTTCCGTGCTCCTGACAAATCAACAAAATAAGCAATTTTTTGGGCTGAGCAGGGCGGGCCTGCAATGCTCTATGGACTGAAATATTATCTATTTATAAAATAAATACAATATTTAAGGTGTTTTTATTTTTTATTTTAGTTCTAGAGGGAAATTATAATGTATTAAGGAATATTTGTCTTATTAGCTGCAGGGATTCCTTTTAATTAAGAGGCAAATTATTAATCACTAATCATTCATTTAATCCCGAGTTGGTGTTGGCTATAGACCTCAATCTCGCGGCAACTAACGAATTAATCACTTACAATTACACTTCAAGTCATCTGATACAAAAACAAAAACATTTGCCATTCTTTTTTTTTTAAATAACTTTTTATTGAATTTTTACGTTTTCACATAGATGAATCATGAAAGGTATAAATTATAAGCACAATACAATAAAACAGACAAGAAATCAAAAAGCACAGAAACAAGACAAAACAAACAAACAAAAAAGAAAATGGCGAGCAGCACATACCGTACACAATACAGTCAGTATTCTTTAGGAAAAAAATATATCTATATATAAATACAAATATATACACACAAATATATACACACACATATATATATACAAATACAAGATAACACAACACACATGGGCATATCAAAAGGCAAATTGCAAGAGTACAGCTGGGGCTCTCCAATCCAATGAATCACTTCCTTTATACAGTAAATCACAGTAGATAGATCCCTGGGCAAGTAATCTATCAGCGGCTGCCATATATTCACATTTGCCATTCTTAAAGAACAACTGAATGGCTTTCTGTCTTTCCTTCTGTCCGTCTCTCTCGTCTAGACCCCAGCGACTCCGACTGAGCCCCCCATCCCTCCCCGGACGCCCCTCAACTACAGTCACACTCTGGATGCTAACGGTGACGCTACAGGTGACATTATTATCATTGTCTGCTGGTCCTGAAAACACAACACCTTCATGTCCTTTCAGAGTAAAACACAACACCTTCATGTCCTTTCAGAGTAGAGAATGTCTGCCCTATAGCTACAGCTCCCAGCTACGGTACAATGAAATGTGAACGGAATCATTTTCAATTTGCATTTAGAGTTACAACATTCTGCCTTAAAGGGGCATTCCACTCATTTTCAACCTTTTACTATGTCATTTGTACCTTAGACTAGCGGTTGTGTGGAATGACAAATGTTGAAAATAACCCATTTTGGGCGGGAACCCCTTTTGGTGTTTTAAAACATTGTTATAATTTAGCTATTTAAAAATAGCAGATCTACAAGCTCATAGCGCGCCACTGAGTGGCGCGCTACGAGCTTGTAGGTCTGCTATTTTTGAAAAGTCGTGAAAATGTGGCGCAAATCTTTGAATATATATTTCAGAGCGAACATTTTTAACTAAAATACTGGCTTCTGGGGGGGTCCCTGCATGGAACTACATATTTTGAGATGGGGGTCCGTGGCCCAATAGAGATAATTCTGGGGTCCTTGACATGAAAAAGGTTGAGCACCACTGACATAGAAACATGGGTTTTTCAGAAAAATGTTAGGATTTTGAACCCTTTTTTTCTTCTCTCTCAGTACCAGCTCACACTCCGCCCTCGTATGCTGCTCAACCGCTGACCAACGGACTCGCCGGTCCGGCCACGCCAACCTCCCCAGAACCGCCCACTGTGGGTGTGGCCTCTGTGCCCCCACCACTCCCTCCCGACAGGACCATAGCCAATCACAGTGACTCTGATGGAGGTCTGTCTAACAGTGGAACACATAGGTAAAATATAATAATAATAATAATAATAATAATCATCATCATCATCATACTATAATTCAGTCAATGCCTGTG